>NW_026739356.1:0-22914 GCF_963082655.1 Stomoxys calcitrans
AAGACCCAAAATAGGTTTACATGGCAGCTATATCAAAACATGGACCGATATGGCCCATTTACAATACCAACCGACCTACACTAATAAGAAGTATTTGTGCAAAATTTCAAGCGGCTAGCTTTACTCCTTCGGAAGTTAGCGTGCTTTCGACAGACAGACGGACGGACGGACGGACTGACGGACATCGCTAGATCGACATAAAATGTCACGACAATCAAGAATATATATACTTTATGGGGTCTCAGACGAATATTTCGAGTAGTTACAAACAGAATGACGAAATTAGTATACCCCCCATCCTATGGTGGAGGGTATAAAAACGTCTTGCGAAATTTCAGCCAAATCGGATAGAAATTGAGCCCTCTAGAAGCTCAAGAAGTCAAGTCCCCAGATCTGTTTATATGACAGCTATATTAGGTTATGAACCGATTTGAACCATATTTTGCACAGTTGTTGGATATCATAACAAAATACTACGTGCCATAATTCATTCAAATTGGATAAGAATTGCGCCCTCTAGAGGATCAAGAAGTCAAGACCCAAGATCGGTTTATATGACAGCTATATAAGGTTATGGACCGATTTGAACCATACTTGGCACAGTTGTTGGATATCATAACAAAACACGTCGTGCAAAATTTCATTCCAATCGGATAAGACTTGCGCACTCTAGAAGCTCAAGAAGTCAAGTCCCCAGATCTGTTTATATGACAGCTATATTAGGTTATGAACCGATTTGAACCATATTTGGCACAGTTGTTGGATATCATAACAAAATACTACGTGCCAAAATTCATTCAAATTGGATAAGAATTGCGTCCTCTAGGGGCTCAAGAAGTCAAGACCCAAGATCGGTTTATATGACAGCTATATAAGGTTATAGACCGATTTGAACCATACTTGACACAGTTGTTGGATATCATAACAAAACACGTCGTGCAAAATTTCATTCCAATCGGATAAGAATTGCGCACTCTAGAGGCTCAAGAAGTCAAGACCCCAGATCGGTTTATATGGCAACTATATAAGGTTATGAACCGATTTGAACCATACTTGGCACAGTTGATGGATATCATAACAAAACACGTCGTGCAAAATTTCATTCCAATCGGATAAGCATTGCGCACTCTAGAGGCTCAAGAAGTCAAGACCCAAGATCGGTTTATATGGCAGCTATATCAGGTTATTTACCGATTTGAACCATACTTGGGACAGTTGTTGGATATCATAACAAAACACGTCGTGCAAAATTTCATTCCAATCGGATAAGAATTGCGCACTCTAGAGGCTCAAGAAGTCAAGACCCAAGATCGGTTTATATGGCAGCTATATCAAAACATGGACCGATATGGCCCATTTACAATACCAACCGACCTACACTAATAAGAAGTATTTGTGCAAAATTTCAAGCGGCTAGCTTTACTCCTTCGGAAGTTAGCGTGCTTTCGACAGACAGACGGACGGACGGACGGACTGACGGACAGACGGACGGACACGGCTAGATCGACATAAAATTTCACGACGATCAAGAATATATATTCTTTATGGGGTCTCAGACGAATATTTCGAGTAGTTACAATCAGAATGACGAAATTGGTATACCACCCATCTTATGGTGGAGGGTATAACAAGTAAAGGAGTGCTAAGTTCGTCCTGGCCGAATCTTGGGAACCCACCACCATGGATTATGCTAAAAATGTATACAAAATAAATTAAGTTGAAAGCCATAATTTTATTCTACATACCAAATTTCTGTCAAGCCAGCAAAAATTAAAGCTTCTAGGAACCGAACAAGGATGATAGAAAGACCGGTCTACATGGGAGCTATAACAGGTAATAGACTGATTTAGACCGTATTTGGCACAGTTGTTGGAAGTCGTTACAGAACACCGCATGCAAAATTTCAGCTAAATCGAACAAAAATCGCTTGTAAGGGCTTCTTAAGTCAAATCGGGAAATCGGTTTATATGGGAGCTATATCAGGCTATAGACCGATTTGAACCGTAGTTGGCACAGTTGGTGAAAGTCAAAGGGAAGGCCTTTGTACATGTCTTGTAAGCACAGTCCTTTAAGGATCAACCTTATATATACGAACTTGATTGTATGATTCGTACTCAACTCTCAAAGTCTCTTCATTTTGAGTCCCATATTATCTTTTTGAGGGGCTTTGTGGCAGATTATTACTTCATCCAAATTGGGATAATTGATTTATTCTTACTCTGAATGTCTTTTCATACAAGTTTCCTATATTAAGACATTTGGTTCCTAAAAACTTAATTGGGATTTCATATTTTTACGGCCGGATGGGAACGAAAATTCAAATTAAACAAGTAAAAGCGTGCTAAGTTCGGCCGGGCCGAATCTTATATACCCTCCACCATGGATCGCATTTGTCGAGTTCTTTTCCCGGCATCTCTTCTTAGGCAAAAAAGGATATAAGAAAAGAGTTGCTCTGCTATTAAAACGATATCAAGATATTGCCCGGTTCGGACCACAATTAAATTATATGTTGGAGACTTGTGTAAAATTTCAGCCAATTCGTATAAAAATTGCGCCCATTGGGGCTCACGAAGTAAAATAGAGAAAACGATTTACATGGGATCTGTATCGGGCTATAGACCGATTCAGACCATAATAAACACGTTTGTTGATGGTCATGAGAGGATCCATCGTACAAAATTTCAGGCATATCGGATAATAATTGCGACCTCTAGGGGCCAAGAAGTCAAGATCGGTTTATATGGCAGCTATATCAGGTTATGAACCGATTTGAACCTTATTTGACACAGTTGTTGAAAGTAAAAATAAAATACGTCATGCAAAATTTCAGCCAAATCGGATAGGAATTGCGCCCTTTAGAAGCTCAAGAAATCAAATCCCCAGATCTGTTTATATGACAGCTATTAGGTTATAGACCGATTTCAACCATACTTGGCACAGTTTTTGGATATCATAACGAAATACTTCGTGCAAAAATTCATTCAAATCGGATAAGAATTGTGCCCTCTAGAGGCTCAAGAAGTCAAGACCCAAGATCGGTTTATATGGCAGCTATATCAGGTTATTTACCGATTTGAACCATACTTGGCACAGTTGTTGGGTATCGTAACAAAACACGTCGTGCGAAATTCCAATCCAATCGGATAAGAATTGCGCCCACTAGAGGCTCAAGAAGTCAAGACCCAAGATCGGTTTATATGGCAGCTATTTGTGGGCTCAAGAAGTAAAATAGAGAGATCGATTTATATGGGAGCTGTATCGGCCTATAGACCGAATCAGACCATAATAAACACGTATGTTAATGGTCATGAGAGAATCCGTCGTACAAAATTTCAGGCAAATCGGATAACAATTGCGACCTCTAGAGGCTCAAGAAGTCAAGATCCCAGATCGGTTTATATGGCAGCTATATCAGCTTATGAACCGACTTGTACTTTATTTGACATAGTTTGTGAAAGTAACAATAAAAAAGTCTTGCGAAATTTCAGCCAAATCGGATAGGAATTGCGCCCTCTAGAAGCTCAAGAAGTCAAGTCCCCAGAACTATTTATATGACAGCTATATCAGGTTATAAACCGATTTGAACCATATTTGGCACAGTTGTTGGATATCATAACAAAATACTACGTGCCAAAATTCATTCTAATTGGATAAGAATTGCGCCCTCTAGAGGCTCAAGAAGTCAAGACCCAAGATCGGTTTATATGACAGCTATATAAGGTTATGAGCCGTTTTGAACCATACTTTGCATAGTTGTTGGATATCGTAACAAAACACGTCGTGCAAAATTTCAGCCAAATCGGATAGGAATTGCGCCCTCTAGAAGCTCAAGAAGTCAAATCCCCAGATCTGTTTATATGACAGCTATTAGGTTATAGACCGATTTCAACCATACTTGGCACAGTTTTTGGATATCATAACGAAATACTTCGTGCAAAAATTCATTCAAATCGGATAAGAATTGTGCCCTCTAGAGGCTCAAGAAGTCAAGACCCAAGATCGGTTTATATGGCAGCTATATCAGGTTATGAACCGATTTGAACCATACTTAGCACAGTTGTTGGGTATCATAACAAAATATGTCGTGCAAAATTTCATTCTGATCGGATAAGAATTGCGCCCTCTAGAGGTTATATCAGGTTATAAACCGATTTGAACCATACTTGGCACAGTTGTTCGATATCATAGCAAAACACGTCGTGCGAAATTTCATTCCAATCGGATAAGAATTGCGCACTCTAGAGGCTCAAGAAGTCAAGACCTAAGATCGGTTTATATGGCAGCTATATCAGGTTATAAACCGATTTGAACCATACTTGGCACAGTTGTTGGACGCCATAACAAAACACGTCGTGCAAAATTTCATTCTGATCGGATAAGAATTGCGCACGCTAGAGGCTCAAGAAATCAAGACCCCAGATCGGTTTATATGGCAGCTATATCAAAACATGGACCGATATGGCCCATTTACAATACCAACCGACCTACACTAATAAAAAGTATTTGTGCAAAATTTCAAGCGGCTAGCTTTACTCCTTCGGAAGTTAGCGTGCTTTCGACAGACAGACGGACGGACGGACGGACAGACGGACGGACATGGCTAGATCGACATAAAATGTGACGACGATCAAGAATATATACACTTTATGGGATCTCAGACGAATATTTCGAGTAGTTACAAACAGAATGACGAAATTAGTATACCCCCCATCTTATGGTGGAGGTTATAACAAGTATAAGCGTGCTAAGTTCGGCCGGGCCGAATCTTATGGATCGCATTTGTCGAGTTCTTTTCCCGGCATCTCTTCTTAGGAAAAAAAAGGATATAAGAAAAGATTTGCTCTGCTATAAGAGCGATATCAAGATATGATCCGGTTTGGACCACAATTAAATTATATTTATGTTGGAGACCTGTGTAAAATGTCAGCCAATTCGAATAAGAATTGCGCCCTTTGTGGGCTCAAGAAGTAAAATAGAGAGATCGATTTATATGGGAGCTGTATCGGCCTATAGACCGATTCAGACCATAATAAACACGTATGTTAATGGTCATGAGAGAATCCGTCGTACAAAACTTCAGGCAAATCGGATAACAATTGCAACCTCTAGAGGCTCAAGAAGTCAAGATCCCAGTTCGGTTTATATGGCAGCTATATCAGCTTATGAACCGACTTGTACTTTATTTGACATAGTTTTTGAAAGTAACAATAAAAAAGTCTTGCGAAATTTCAGCCAAATCGGATAGGAATTGCGCCCTCTAGAAGCTCAAGAAGTCAAGTCCCCAGAACTATTTATATGACAGCTATATCAGGTTATGAACCGATTTGAACCATATTTGGCACAGTTGTTGGATATAGCAACAAAACACTACGTGCCAAAATTCATTCTAATTGGATAAGAATTGCGCCCTCTAGAGGCTCAAGAAGTCAAGACCCAAGATCGGTTTATATGACAGCTATATAAGGTTATGAGCCGTTTTGAACCATATTTTGCACAGTTGTTGGATATCGTAACAAAACACGTCGTGCACAATTTCATTCCAATCGGATAAGAATTGCGCACTCTAGAGGCTCAAGAAGTCAAGACCTCAGATCGGTTTATATAGCAGCTATATCAGGTTATGAACCGATTTGAACTATACTGGGCACAGTTGTTGGATACAATAACGAAACACGTCGTGCGAAATTTCATTGCAATCGGATAAGAATTGCGCACTCTAGAGGCTCAAGAAGTCAAGACCCAAGATAGGTTTATGTAGCAGTTATATCAGGTTATAAACCGATTTGAACCATACTTGGCACAGTTGTTCGATATCATAGCAAAACACGTCGTGCGAAATTTTATTCCAATCGGATAAGAATTGCGCACTCTAGAGGCTCAAGAAGTCAAGACCCAAGATCGGTTTATATGGCAGCTATATCAAAACATGGACCGATATGGCCCATTTACAATACCAACCGACCTACACTAATAAGAAGTATTTGTGCAAAATTTCATGCGGCTAGCTTTACTCCTTCGGAATTTAGCGTGCTTTCGACAGACAGACGGACGGACGGACGGACAGACGGACGGACAGGCGGACGGACATGGCTAGATCGACATAAAATTTCACGACTATCAAGAATATATATACTTTATGGGGTCTCAGACGAATATTTCGAGTAGTTACAATCAGAATGACGAAATTAGACGAAATTATCTTATGGTGGAGGGTATAAAAATGTGAACTTCGCCCAGGGCGATAGGATGGGGCTGGTCTAAAAGACGTCTATTGAAAAATAATGAGTGTGGAAAATATATATTTAAACAAGTAAAAGCGTGCTAAGTTCGGCCGGGCCGAATCTTATATACCCTCCACCATGGATCGCATTTGTCGAGTTCTTTTCCCGGCATCTCTTCTTAGACAAAAAAGGATATAAGAAAGGATTTACTCTGCTATTAGAGCGATATCAAGATATGGTCCGGTTTGGACCACAATTAAATTATATTTATGTTGGAGACCTGTGTAAAATGTCAGCCAATTCGAGTAAGAACTGCGCCCTTTGGGGGCTCAAGAAGTAAAATAGAGAGATGGATTTATATGGGAGCTGTATCGGGCTATAGACCGATTCAGACCATAATAAACACGTATGTTGATGGTCATGAGAGGATCCGTCGTACAAAATTTCAGGCAAATCGGATAATAATTGCGACCTTTAGAGGCTCAAGAAGTCAAGATCCCAGATCGGTTTATATGGCAGCTATACCAGGTTATGAACCGATTTGAACCATACTTTGCACAGTTGTTGGATATCATAAAAAAATACTGTTTGCAAAAATTCATTCAAATCGGATAAGAATTGCGCCCTCTAGAGGCTAAAGAAGTCAAGACACAAAATTGGTTTATATGACAGCTATATCAGGTTATGAACCGATTTGAACCATACTTGACACAGTTGTTGGATATCATAACAGAACACATCGTGCAAAATTTCATTCTGATCGGATAAGAATTGCGCCCTCTAGAGGCTCAAGAAGTCAAGACTCAAGATCGGTTTATATGGCAGATGTATCAGGTTATGGACCGATTCAAACCATACTAGGCGCAGTTGTTGGATGTCGTAACGAAACACGTCGTGCAAAATTTCATCCCAATCGGATAGGAACTGCGCACTCTAGAGGCTCAAGAAGTCAAGACCCAAGATCTGTTTATATGGCAGCTATATCAAAACATGGACCGATATGGCCCATTTACAATACCAACCGACCTACACTAATAAGAAGTATTTGTGCAAAATTTCACGCGGTTAGCTTTACTCCTTCGAAAGTTAGCGTGCTTTCGACAGACAGACGGACGGACGGACGGACAGACGGACGAACATGGCTAGATCGACATAAAATGTCACGGCGATCAAGAATATATATACTTTATGGGGTCTCAGACTAATATTTCGAGTAGTTACAAACAGAATGCGAAATTAGTATACCCCCCATCCTCTGGTGGAGGGTATAAAAATTTAAACAGGAGAAAACGTACGTTTAGTACCTCAAGTGGTACTATTTGGTACTTTTTTTGTTAAAATTTTGATGAGATTAATGTATTAAATATCTGTTATATTAATGCCCAAAGCCTAAATAACAAGCTTGACGAATTCATGATGATTTTTGAGAACTCTGACATTGATATAATGTGTGTGTCGGAGATGTGGCTGAATCAGTCAACACCTGATGCGTTTATTGATCTTTCAGGATGTTGTGTGCACAGAGGTGATAGGTTACGTCGTGGGGGCGGCACCGCTATGTATGTGAGAAACTATCTGAATACTCAGTTATATATAAAGTCCAATCCAGGTGGACCAATTGAGTATGTTTTTGTTGAGGTGTCTGCTGCCGACAACAAGCTCCTTGCGGGATGCGTTTATAAACCGTACGGATATGCGAGATGTTTTTTCTGTCCTTGAACCCCTCTTTTTCTTGCTTACTCAGACATTGTGGTTCCTGGGAACTTCAACTCTAAGGACACGGGATTGACGTTTGAAATGTCTTCCTTGGGGCTTTTGACTGTCAATTCAACAATTCCCTCGCATTTTTCCGCATCCTCCAGCACGCTTTTCGATCTGTTCTTTCTTAGTGACACTTCTAAAGTCCTCCTATACGACCAACTATCAGCCTCATGTTCTTCGAACCATGAATTTATCTTTTTATGTTTTGAATTTGAGCTCACCAGGACTAGGGAAACTTATTCATATAGAGATTTTGCCAGTGTCAACCATGATTTTTTGATTTCGAGTGGTGTGCTTATCGATTGGATCTGATATTTCGTATGGAAACTATCGACGAACAAACTGACTTTCTACAAAGAAGTATCCTTGACCTACAGGAACTTACGGTTCCACTCAAGACTAGAGAAGTGTCCTCCAGCCGTGGTTCTCCCGGGATATTCGTTCGGCTATTCACGAGAGGAATATGTCGCATTGCAAGTGGAGACGTTTCAGGACGCCTGAGACTACTATTACAGACGCTCTTCTCCTCCAATAGGCTCCAAGAGAACTTGGAAGGTTATTCGAGACATATGAATTGGGAATGATACTAATAGATGTCCAACAAACAAACAAACCCTAAATCGGCGGATCGGTCTATATGGGGGCTATATCAAGATATAATCTGATATAGCCCATCTTCGAACTTAAACTGATTATGGACAAAAAAAAGAATCTGTGCAAGGTTTCAGCTCAATATCTCTATTTTTAAAGACTGTAGCGTGATTTCAACAGACAGACGGACCCAAACCGCACATGGCTAGATCGTCTTAGATTTTTACGCTGATCAAGAATATATATACTTAATAGGGTCGGAAATGGATATTTCGATGTGTTGCAAACGGAAGGACAAAATGAATATACCTCCATCCTTCGGTGGTGGGTATAAAAAAAGGAAATAATTTTATTTGAAATAATTATTTTATTTAAAACTAGCTGACCCGGGCCCGCTCCGCTGCGCCTTCTTTTACTTTATATGGAACAAAAGTTTCCTTGGAATATTTATTTTCGACAATTAAAGAGCTTTTAGTGAAATACCATGCTACGAAAATAGTATATCGCTTGACTGACAGTTTAACAATACAAGTTCCTTTATTTGAATCCCATATGATCTTTGTTGGTCTACGAATTCAAGTTTAGATGTAAGGTGTACTCCTTTCTTAAAATACTTTATTTCAGCCCGATATTCTCATGATATCTGATTTAGTGGTGTTTTCGGGGGTGAGGTGGTCCACCAAACACTTGGCCTTGAAAAAATGTCAGCATCGTGCTCTTCCTTCAAATACCATTTATTAAAACCTCATATTGCCCTTGGTTTAGGGGAGTTTACACGATGAGGCGTCCCCCAAACACATGGCTCCAAAATATGTTATCAAATTCTTTTTCTAATCTCAAATACCTTTCATTAGAACCACAAATTGGCATGGTCGACAATTTTTTACCTTTGGGGGGTGTTTTGGGGAAGGGGTGATGTCCTAAATACATGGTCCTACATTTGGATATCAAATTTGTATTCTACTCCCAAATACCTTTATTTGAGCCCCATATTGCGATGGTCACTAAAAAATTGCTGTTTGTGGGGTATTATGGGAAAGGTGGTATCACTTCTTGCTATACCACCCAATGCCTTTCATTTAAGCCCCACATTGACATGGTCGGTAAATATGCCCGATTTAGGGGTGTTTTGGGATTGAGGTGGTCCCCCAAACACTAAGCCCGGAAAATATATCAGCAACGTACTCTATTCTCATATATCTATATATCATTTATTGGAACCCCTTATTGCCATTGGCCTCAGAATTGGATATCAAATTCGTTTTCTAATCTCATTTAAACTCCTTATTGCAAAGGTCAGCAAATATGTCCAGTTTGTGGTACTGGCCCTAAAAACTATAAAAATTTAGGTCCATTCTCTTTAATACCCAAATTGTCTTGGTTGTTATGGTGGTGGGACGTCCCCTAGAGAGTTGGTCCCTAATGTTGATATGAGATACGTGGTCTACTTCCAAATGCCATTAATTTGATCCCCATACCTCCATAGTCGGCATACATGACCGGCTTGGCGGCGTTTTGGGGGATGGGCGGCCACTCGGTGAGTTGGCCTTGAACATATATATCGGATTTATGTTATACTCTAAAAATCGCCTCATTTGAGCCTCATATTGCAATAGTACGCAAATACTTCTTTTTTGGGTGTGGTTGTGGGGGTAGGTTGGCCCCAATAGACACTTTACCCCAATATTGATATCAGATTCGTGCTTTACTTCCAAAGACCTTTCATTTGAGCCCCATATTGCTATGGTCGTAAATTTGCCCCCTTTGAGGGATGTTTTTGGGGAGAGGCGGCCTCCCAAACACTTGTTCCCATATTTGGATATCAGATTCGAATTCTACACTCAAATAGCTTTTATTTAAGCCCCATATTTCCATAGTCAGCAAATATGTCATGTTTGGGGGTGTTTTGGCGAAGGGGTGGACCCCCAGAAACGTGGTCCAACATTTCGATATTAGATTCGTATTCTACTCGCAAATACCTTTGTGGGACTCAAATGAATTTTAGACTCACAAACAAAAAATTTCTTTTAAAGACTTTTTTTTAATAATTTTTCTTTCTCAACAGATTAAATTTTAATTTAAATAATAAAACGGGAATTAAGAGAAAATTCATGTAGAATTATGTCTTAGAATAATTTTTATTAAATGTTTGTCATTCGGAACAATTTTTATAGAGAATTTGGCAAGAAAATTGCATGAAGATTTTGGCTTAAAGAAACTTTTTAATAACTTTTCGTTTAAAATAATCACAAAAATGATATGAAACAAGTAAAAGCGTGCTAAGTTCGGCCGGGCCGAATCTTATATACCCTCCACCATGGATCGCATTTGTCGAGTTCTTTTCCCGGCATCTCTTCTTAGGCAAAAAAGGATATAAGAAAAGAGTTGCTCTGCTATTAAAACGATATCAAGATATGGTCCGGTTCGGACCACAATTAAATTATATGTTGGAGACCTGTGTAAAATTTCAGCCAATTCGTATAAGAATTGCGCCCATTGGGGCTCACGAAGTAAAATAGAGAGAACGATTTATATGGGATCTGTATCGGGCTATAGACCGATTCAGACAATAATAAACACGTTTGTTGATGGTCATGAGAGGATCCATCGTACAAAATTTCAGGCATATCGGATAATAGTTGCGACCTCTAGAGGTCAAGATCCCAGATCGGTTTATATGGCAGCTATATCAGGTTATGAACCGATTTGAACCTTATTTGACACAGTTGTTGAAAGTGAAAATAAAATACGTCATGCAAAATTTCAGCCAAATCGGATAGGAATTGCGCCCTCTAGAAGCTCAAGAAATCAAATCCCCAGATCTGTTTATATGACAGCTATATCAGGTTATGAACTGATTTGAACCATACTTTGCACAGTTGTTGGATATCATAACGAAATACTTCGTGCAAAAATTAATTCAAATCGGATAAGAATTGTGCCCTCTAGAGGGTCAAGAAGTCAAGACCCAAGATCGGTTTATATGGTAGCTATATCAGGTTATGGACCGATTTGAACCATACTTGGCACAGTTGTTGGATATCATAACAAAACACGTTGTGCAAAATTTCATTCTGATCGGATAAGAATTGCGCACGCTAGAGGCTCAAGAAGTCAAGACCCAAGATCGGTTTACATGGCAGCTATATCAAAACATGGACCGATATGGCCCATTTACAATACCAACCGACCTACACTAATAAGAAGTATTTGTGCAAAATTTCAAGCGGCTACCTTTACTCCTTCGGAAGTTAGCGTGCTTTCGACAGACAGACGGACGGACGGACAGACGGACGGACATGGCTAGATCGACATAAAATGTCACGACGATCAAGAATATATATACTTTATGGGGTCTCAGACGAATATTTCGAGTAGTTACAAACAGAATGACGAAATTAGTATACCCCCCATCTTATGGTGGAGGGTATAAAAATGAATGTAAATATTGCGTTAACCCATAATCGACGAAAAATACCCAAGAATAGAGCTACCTTAGAAAAATCGATTTTTTTTGGGAGCAAATTGGCTCCCAAAAATCGAACGAAAAAAATTCTCAAAATTCTTCCGTTTTAATGTCTTGTTGCATTTGATGGTTTGTATATTAAAAAATTTAATTTATGGCAATAATCCTACTTCTTTTGACAGCAGGTACGATTTTATGCCAAAATCATTAAATACACCTTTCTTCGCCAAATGGACAAAAAATATTAAGAAAACGATTTTTTTTTAAATTTTTTACAATTCATAATGTTTAAAAAATTACAACGTCACTATAAATTCTCTTAATTATAAATACATAAAATTTCATTAAAATCGGACAACGGAATGGAGGGTCAGGCGTAATGGGTTAAAATTTTGTCTTTTAAAAAATTTAATGAAATTTGTCTATAGACAAAATTTTATAAAAGATTTAAAAATGTTTATGCAAAATGTATAACCGCAAAATGTAAAATTTTAATCTCAATTTGACACTAAAAGATAAAATTCAGTCTGTAAAAAAATTCACATAAAATTTTGTTTTAAGGAAAAATTGAAAAATGTTAAAGAAATTTTGTATTGAAAAAATAATTTCGAGGGGGATCCGGCCCGTTCTTTGTCATTAGAGAATGTAACGCCGAAATTATGTCTTTAGAAAAATTTTAATAAAATTTGATTGGAAAAAATTTCAGTAAATTTGTAAGAATTTCTATACAATTTTGTCCTGAAGAAAATAATTTTTAGGCGGCCACAGCAAAATGTTGTACTTGTTGAATGAATGATATATTGTATGATATATTGTCATTTTAAAAAATGTTTCTGAAATTTTTTGTCTAGAATAAATTTATTTTAAAAAAGAGTAGATTTTTTCGAAACTAAACACAGTGCCCCTAATTATATGACCACCCCTGTATAATTAGGGACCGATTTAAACTTTACTTACCTCGGATTGGGGTCGTTGGCTAGATTCCCACTAGAGGCTTAGTTGTTGTTGTTTTTTGTAGCAGTCTGTTGTGTTCTATCTTTGATTTTCTTGGTTCCGTTGAATATCCATATCCAGGTGATATTGTTTCTATTTCTGACCTCATCGCAAATTTCACTGGCATGTGGAGAGAATGTATAAGAGCTGTCACGCCAGTAGCCTGTTTTCGACGTCGAAGTGGATGTTCGTTTGGCTAGCAAACGAAAAAAAACTTATTTTCGGTTTTAAACGGAGAATTTATTGAACGATAAGTCGAACTAAAACGTAAGCATTTCCATAAAAAAATGGGTTCACGTGTATCGTAACAGTTGTTAAAAAATCGAAGCAAATATCAAAACCAGCCACTTGATAATTTGCTTTCGAGCGAGAATTTTTTTGTACAAATAGAAAGCTAATAACAAGTGAAATTATAAAGTTACACAAATTCCAGCATTTAAGAACTTTGGATTGCCACCATGGCTCTTAAAGTAAAAATGTTACCTTTGTGCCTTTATAATGTTGGGCACCTTCGCACTCGTCAAAAACGTAATTCCATTGTATAAAAAAGCCAATGGTAGATCAATGGAAATCGAAAAACACCCATATGGCGATCCCAAAATCGTTAGCATGTGAAAAAATTTAATTTGACACACACAAACCAATCTCTACCCATTGTCTTTTTTTCGTCTAGAATATTGTTCGACGTCCACAAACAGGCTGTATGTATTTTCGGATACTTTATGGTCGGAATCATTACTCCAGGTTTTCGACTGTCAAAAAGTTGTAAACGTCGAAAACGTCATATAATTGTATAAAACAAATAAAAAGTAGTAAACGTAATAAAGCTAGAAATTTCTCCGCTTCTTGTTTAGTTTCGACAACATATCGTTGTTTAAGATTTGTTGGTGTTGCTAAAAAGTCAATATGAATTTTCAAAATTTTGAATTTGATAAAAAAGTTCTTATTTTAAATCTATAATCAGCGCTCTGCCTTCCGAAGCAGTTTGGTAACATAAAAATATTCACAAATGTCGTCAGTATGTATTAGTAAGAGAGAATAACAGTTAAAAGGATGTTGATGTTCTCGTCAGGATTGGAAGGCAGTAACTGAGGCCATATCCATCATTTTAGGAGTAGGATGCGATCCATTTGAGATAATTCCAAGAAATTTGCGTTTGTACTGAGGTACTTTTTATCATAGCTTTCCCCTCTTTAAATATATGTCGTAAAAAATTATGGCATAGTCCGCTTTTTCTGGCGATTTAGCTGTAGAAATTTTTTCCTACTAGTAAACACCAATATTACCAAAACCGCTAAACTCAAATAATTTATTCTTCTTATTTTTTATACCCTACACCACTACTGTAGTACAGGGTATTATAACTTAGTGAATTAGTTTGTAACACCCAAAAGGAAGAGAGATAGACCCATTGATAAGTATACCGATCGACTTAGAATCACATTCTGTTTCGATTTAGCTATGCCGGTGTGTCTGCCTGTCTGCCCATGTTAAATTGTGTACAAACTACAGGTTGCAATTTTCATCCGCTCGTCTTCAAATTGGTATGGATGTGTTTTTCGGCATAGAGACGAAGCCTTTTGAAATTGGAAAACATCGGTTCAGATTTGGATATAGCTTCCATTTATATGTTCGTCCGATTTGCAGTAATAATGCAATTAAATAATCATTTGTTAACGATTCTCTCGAAATTTGGCAGAAAGGATTTTATTATGACTCCCAATATAACTGGTGAATATTTTAGAAATCGGTTCGGATTTGGATATAGCTCCCATATATATGTTCGTCCGATTTGCAGTAATACAGCAATAAAATGGTCATTAGTTAGCCAATTCTCTCGAAATTTAGCAGGAAGGATTTTTTTATGTCTCTCGATATTAAAAATCAATATTATAGAAATCTGTTCAGATTTGGATAGAGCTCCCATATATATATTCTTCCGATTTGCAGTAATACAGCAATAAAATTGTCATTAGTTAACCGATTCTCACGAAATTTTGCAGGAAGGATTTTCTTATGACTCTCGATATTACTGGTGAATTTCATAGAAAGACCCATTGCGAGCGCATTTATTGACCAATCTTTCCAAAATTTTATACAACGCTTTCCTCGACGAATTCCATAATATCCATAAAGTTTGATGGAAATCGGTTCAGATTTATATATAGCTCCCATCTCCCGTCATTTGTCAACCGTAGTTATTACATTTTGAACATATTTAATTTATTTTGAATTCTAAGCAATATTCGAAAACATTTTTCAATCCATGGGACATAAGTGTCCCATGTTTTTTATACCCTCCACCATAGGATGGGGGGTATACTAATTTCGTCATTCTGTTTGTAACTACTCGAAATATTAGTCTGAGACCCCATAAAGTAAATATATTCTAGATCGTCGCGACATTTTATGTCGATCTAGCCATGTCCGTCCATCCGTCCGTCTGTCTGTCGGAAGCACGCTAACTTCCGAAGGAGTAAAGCTAGCCGCTTGAAATTTTGCACAAATACTTGTTATTAGTGTAGGTCGGTTGGTATTGTAAATGGGCCATATCGGTCAATGTTTTGATATAGCTGCCATATAAACCGATCTTGGGTCTTGACTTCTTGAGCCTCTAGAGGGCGCAATTCTTTTCCGATTTTATTGAAATTTTGCACATAGTGTTTTGGTATCACTTTCAACAACAACGCTAAGTATGGTTAACCTCAGTCCAGGTTTTGTATAGCTGCCATACAAACCGATCTTGGGTCTTGACTTCTTGAGCCTCTAGAGAGATTTTATTGAAATTTTGCACATAGTGTTTTGGTAGCACTTCCAACAACTGTACTTAGTTTGATTCAAATCGGTTTATAATCTGGTATAGTTGCAATATAAACCGATCTTGGATCTTGATTTCTTGAGCCAATAGAGCGCGCAATTCTCATCCGATTTGGCTGAAATTTTGCATGAGGTGTTTTGTTATAACTTCCAATAAATGTGCTAAGTATGGCGCAAATCGGTATAGAACCTGATATAGCTGCTATATTAACCGATCTATGACCTTGACTTTTTGAACCAATAGAGCGCGCAATTCTCATTCGATTTGTCTAAATAGCTTGATAAAGCTCCCATATAAAACAATCTCCCGATTTTGCTTCTTGAGCCCCAACAAGGCGCAATTCTTATCTGAATGAACTGAAATATTACTTAACGACTTCTACGATGTTCAGCATTCATTTATGATCTAAATCGGACTATAACTTGATATAGCTCCAATAGCATAACAGTTCTTATTCAATATTCTATGTTTGTCTAAAGCGCATAGAACTCGATAAATGCGATCAATGGTGGAGGGTATATAAGATTCGGCCCGGCCGAACTTAGCACGCTCTTACTTGTTTTTATACCCTCCACCATAAGATGGGGGGTATACTAATTTCGTCATTCTGTTTGTAACTACTCGAAATATTCGTCTGAGACCCCATAAAGTATATATATTCTTGATCGTCGTGAAATTTTATGTCGATCTAGCCATGTCCGTCCGTCTGTCCGTCCGTCCGTCTGTCCGTCCGTCCATCCGTCCGTCCATCGGTCCGTCTGTCTGTCGAAAGCACGATAACTTCCGAAGGAGTAAAGCTAGCCGCTTGAAATTTTGCACAAATACTTCTTATTAGTGTAGGTCGGTTGGTATTGTAAATGGGCCATATCGGTCCATGTTTTGATATAGCTGCCATATAAACCGATCTTGGGTCTTGACTTCTTGAGCCCCTACAGTGCGCAATTCTTATCTGATTGGAATGAAATTTTGCACGACGTGTTTTGCTATGATATCCAACAACTGTGTCAAGTATAGTTCAAATCGGTTCATAACCTGATATAGCTGCCGTATAAACCGATCTTGGGTCTTGACTTCTTGAGCCTCTAGCGTGCGCAATTCTTATCCGACCAGAATGAAATTTTGCAAGACGTGTTTCGTTACGATATCCAACAAGTGTGCCGAGTATAGTTCAAATCGGTCCATAACCTGATATTGCTGCCATTTAAACCGATCTTGGGTCTTGACTTCTTGAGCATCTACATTGCGCAATTCTTATCCGATTGGGATGAAATTTTGCACGACGTGTTTTGATATGATATTCAACAACTGTGCCAAGTATGGTTCAAATCGGTTCATAACCTGATATAGCTGCCATATAAACCGATCTTGGGTCTTGACTTCTTGAGCCTCTAGAGGGCACAATTCTTATCCAATTTGAATGAGTTTTTGCACGACGTGTTTTGTTGCTATATCCAACAACTTTGCCAAGTATAGTTCAAATCGGTCCATAACCTGATATAGCTGCCATATAATCCGATCTTGGGTCTTGACTTCTTGAGCCTCTAGAGGGCGCAATTGTTATCCGATTAGAATGGATTTTCGCACGACGTGTTTTGTTATGATACCCAACTACTGTGCCAAGTATGGTTTAAATCGGTCCATAACCTGATATGGCTGCCATATAAACCGATCTTGGGTCTTGACTTCTTGAGCCTCTGGAGGGCACAATTCTTATCCGATTTGAATGAATTTTTGCACGAAGTATTTCGTTATGATATCCAACAACTGTGTATGGTTCAAATCGGTTCATAACCTGATATAGCTCTCATATAAACAGATCTGGGGATTTGACTTCTTGAGCTTCTAGAGGGCGCAATTCCTATCCGATTTGGCTAAAATTTTGCATGACGTATTTTATTTTTACTTTCAACAACTGTGTCAAATAAGGTTTAAATCGGTTCATAACCTGATATAGCTGCCATATAAACCGATCTAGGATCTTGACTTCTTGACCCCTAGAGGTCGCAATTATTATCCGATATGCCTGAAATTTTGTACGATGGATCCTCTCATGACCATCAACAAACGTGTTTATTATGGTCTGAATCGGTCTATAGCCCGATACAGATCCCATATAAATCGTTCTCTCTATTTTACTTCGTGAGCCCCAATGGGTGCCATTCTTATACGAATTGGCTGAAATTTTACACAGGTCTCCAACATATAACCTAATTGTGGTCCGAACCGGACCATATCTTGATATCGTTTTAATAGCAGAGCAACTCTTTTCTTATATCCTTTTTTGCCTAAGAAGAGATGCCGGGAAAAGAACTCGACAAATGCGATCCATGGTGGAGGGTATATAAGATTCGGCCCGGCCGAACTTAGCACGCTTTTACTTGTTAAATCTGATAATTCCTTATTGTAATTATAAAATTTTGTAGTAATTTAATAAAATCGTTTCACAAACTTAATTGCTGACCGCAATGTATATGCTGAACGCAATAAAAATGATAATCGCAACAAAAACGCTGTCAAAAACGTCACTGTTGACAAATAAGAGCCGCACAAATCGTAGTGGAAACGAATTTTGGAGATTATCTTAAATCAAGTGGATTTGGGCTCTAGTAGAAAAATGGTTTCACATGGCTGCCATACCAAATGATACAGTGTCTCACAGATGTCACCAGATTCTGAGGGGATAACCACCTAAGAAAAATTTTTCTGATATTCTCGCTAAAATTCGAACCTAAAATTTCGTAAGGAATGGTTAAAAAATTACTTTTGAGTAATATTACATCCTTGATATCATGTTTTAGGGGAAAGCATTGTGCAAATTATTGAGAAGATCGGTTAATAAATGCGCTTGTAACGGAAGCTATATTTGAATCTAAGCCGACTTCTATGAAACTCACAGCAAAAAGCAGAGTTAAAAGAAAAACCTTCGTGCCAAATTTTGTAAGGATCGTATAACAAATGACTACATTTTAGCAATATAATTCCAAATCGGACGTGAGATATATCCCAAGCTAAACAGATTTCTACTAATTGGTAGTAATAGAGCGATTTCCTCTATTGGTAGCAATAGAGGAAATCGCTGTGCAAAATTTTTAGAAGATTGGTTAATTCATGCGCATAAAATAGCTCTAGAAGTGAAAATCGGGCAATACATGTATATGGAAGCTATATCTAAATCTGAAACGATTTCTATGAAATTCACCAGTAATGATGAGAGGTGACCGGTAAAGGACATAAAGCCCAACATTTCTTTGGGCATTATGTCTGCTCTACAGGAGGTCATAACACCCAATTTTTATTAGGGCATTGAGGTTACATGCTGACGGATATAACGCCCAATAACAAAGATGACAGAATGACCAAAAAATTAGGCATTGTGAATTTTCATAAAAATTTAAAAATTGGTTTTATTATTTAAACAAGTAAAAGCGTGCTAAGTTCGGCCGGGCCGAATCTTATATACCCTCCACCATGGATCGCATTTGTCGAGTTCCTTTCCCGGCATCTCTTCTTAGGCAAAAAACGATATAAGAAAAGAGTTGCTCTGCTATTAAAACGATATCAAGATATGGTCTGGTTCGGACCACATTATAAATTATATGTTGGAGACCTGTGTAAAATTTCAGCCAATTCGTATAAGAATTGCGCCCATTGGGGCTCACGAAGTAAAATAGAGAGAACGATTTATATGGGATCTGTATCGGGCTATAGACCGATTCAGACAATAATAAACACGTTTGTTGATGGTCATGAGAGGATCCATCGTACAAAATTTCAGGCATATCGGATAATAATTGCGACCTCTAGGGGTCAAGAAGTCAAGATCCCAGATCGGTGTATATGGCAGCTATATCAGGTTATGAACCGATTTGAACCTTATTTGACACAGTTGTTGAAAGTAAAAATAAAATACGTCATGCAAAATTTTAGCTAAATCGGATAGGAATTGCGCCCTCTAGAAGCTCAAGAAGTCAAATCCCCAGATCTGTTTATATGACAGCTATATCAGGTTATGAACCGATTTGAACATACTTGGCACAGTTGTTGGATATCATAACGAAATACTTCGTGCAAAAATTCATTCAAATCGGATAAGAATTGTGCCCTCTAGACGCTCAAGAATTCAAGACCCAAGATCGGTTTATATGGCAGCTATATCAGGTTATGAACCGATTCCAACCATACTTGCCACAGTTGTTGGAAATAACAACAAAACACGTCGTGCAAAATTTCATTTCAATCGGATAAGAATTGCGCTCTCTAGAGGCTCAAGAAGTCAAGACCCAAGATCGGTTTATATGGCAGCTATATCAGGTTATGGACCGATTTGAATCATACTTGGCACAGTTGTTGGATATCATAACAAAACACGTCGTGCAAAATTTCATTCCAATCGGATAAGAATTGCGCACTCTAGAGGCTCAAGAAGTCAAGACCCAAGATCGGTTTATATGGCAGCTATATCAAAACATGGACCGATATGGCCCATTTACAATACCAACCGACCTACACTAATAAGAAGTATTTGTGCAAAATTTCAAGCGGCTAGCTTTACTCCTTCGGAAGTTAGCGTGCTTTCGACAGACAGACGGACGGACGGACGGACGGACGGACAGACGGACGGACGGACGGACAGACGGACGGACGGACGGACGGACGGACGGACAGACGGACAGACGGACAGACGGACGGACATGGCTAGATCGACATAAATGTCGCGACGATCAAGAATATATATACTTTATGGGGTCTCAGACGAATATTTCGAGTAGTTACAAACAGAATGACGAAATTAGTATACCCCCCATCTTATGGTGGAGGGTATAAAAATAGGTCATAATGTCCAATGGGCGTTCTGACAAATTTTGAGCGGTATGACCTCATCAGGGTAGGTTTTGGGCTTTATGTCCCCTGGGCGTTATGGCCGGTCACTATGACGAGAGTCATAAGTAGTTCCTTCATATTGAATTTCGAAGGATTTGCTTAAATGACTACATTATAGCAATATTGGTTCAAATCGGACAATTTAATATGAAAAGCAAATGCAAATTTTGCCCATGAACATTCCACTAAGGAACAGGGGCAAACTTCTCACATATAAATGAGTGCCGTCCGATTCAAGTTTAGGCTTAATGATAAGGGGCCTCCTTTTTAAAGCCCAGTCCGAACGGCGAGCCCCAGTGCGCCACCTCTTTGGAGAGAAGTTTTACATTGCATAGTACCTCACAAATATTGCCAGCATTAGGAGGGGAAAACCACCGCTGAAAATTTTTTCTGATGTATTCTGCGGCTGACGCGCGATAAAGCAACATAAGCCAATGGATTGCGTTCTAAAGTTATACCCGATATTTGGCCTTCCTTTAACACAAGAAAGTAATAATACAGCACACTACACTTCTTTTATTAATAGAATACGAAGGCTCAAATATAAGTTTATTGCTTAAGCAATACTAAGTGTTACCAGGTACAATCTGATGTCTCTATTGGAAAGTTTGACATTTTTGAGCACAATCGTACTCAGAACGTTTTGACATACGATCACTATTTTTATACCCACCACCGAAGGATGGGGGTATATTCATTTTGTCATTCCGTTTGCAACACATCGAAATATCCTTTTCCGACCCTATAAAGTATATATATTCTTGATCAGCGTGAAAATCTAAGACGATCTAGACATGTCCGTCCGTCTGTCCGTCTGTCCGTCTGTCTGTTGAAATCAAGCTACAGCCTTTAAAAATAGAGATATTGAGCTGAAATTTTGCACAGATTCTTTTTTTGTCCATAAGCAGGTTAAGTTCGAAGATGGGCTATATCGGACTATATCTTGATATAGCCCCCATATAGACCGATCCGAGATTTGGGGTCTTAGGCCCATAAAAGCCACATTTATTATCCGATTTTGCTGAAATTTGGGACGGTGAGTTGTGTTAGGCCCCTCGACATCTTTCGTCAATTTGGCTCAGATCGGTCCAGATTTGGATATAGCTGCCATATAGACCGATCCTCAGATTTAGGGTCTTAGGCCCATAAAAGCCACATTTTATAACCGATTTGGATGAAAATTGACACAGTGAGTTGTGTTAGGCCCTTCAACATTCTTCGCCAATTTGGCCCAGATCGGTCCAGATTTGGATATAGCTGCCATATAGACCGATCCTCCGATTTATGGTCTTAGGCCCATAAAAGCCACATTTATTATCCGATTTTGTTGAAATTTGGGACAGTGAGTTGTGTTAGGCCCGTCGACATCCTTCGTCAATTTGGCCCAGATCGGTGCAAATTTGGATATAGCTGCCATATACACCGATCCTCCGATTTATGGTCTTAGGCCCATAAAAGCCACATTTATTATCCGATTTTGTTGAAATTTGGGACAGTGAGTTGTGTTAGGCCCGTCGACATCCTTCGTCAATTTGGCCCAGATCGGTCCAAATTTGGATATAGCTGCCATATAGACCGATCCTCCGATTAATGGTCTTAGGCCCATAAAAACCACATTTATTATCCGATTTTGCTGAAATTTGGGACATTGAGTTGCGATGAGCCCTTCAACATCCTTCGTCAATTTGGCCCAGATCGGTCCAAATTTGGATATAGCTGCCATATAGACCGATCCTCCGATTTAGGGTCTTAGGCCCATAAAAGCCACATTTATTATCCGATTTTGCTGAAATTTAGGACAGTGAGTTGCCTTAGGCCCTTCGACATCTTTCTTCTATTTGGCCCTGATCGGTTCAGATTTGGATATAGCTGCCATATAGACCGATCTCTCGATTTAAGGTTTTGGGCCCATAAAAAGCGCATTTATTGTCCGATGTCGCCGAAATTTGGGACAATGACTTGTGTTGGGCCCTTTGATATTTGTCTTCAATTTGGCTCAGATCGGTCCAGATTTGGATATAGCTGCCATATAGACCGATCTCTCGGTTGAACAATGACTTGTACTTATAAGCATTTGGTCTAAATCGGATGATATCTATAGAGCTGCTATGTGGCATAAGGTATGCATTTTTCACTGGATTTTGACGAAATGTAGTTCACATATATACCCGAGGTGGTGGGTA
>NW_026739357.1:0-18025 GCF_963082655.1 Stomoxys calcitrans
GTCTCATGTTGGGGGACATAGAACAACTCACTGTTTCCAATTTAATCGAAATCGGATACTATATGCGCCTGTTACGGGCTTAAGACCCTAAACCAGCATATCGGTCTATATGGGAGCTATTTGAAAATATGGTCCATATTCGGTTTGAATATCGGGGCCGCTGGTACAACTTCCTGTTTCAAATGTCACCGAAATAGGAAAAACAAGTTAAAAGGGGTTAAGTTTGGCCAGACCGAACTTTGGATACCCACCACCTCGGGTATATATATAAACAACCTTTCATCAAAATCCAGTGAAAATTGCATACCTTATACTCACATACCTCATACCGATCTGAACTATATACGACACGGATGTCGAAAAGCCGAACGGTCGAAGCAGTTATATCGAAATATGCTCCGATTTGGACCAAATATCAATAAGCACAGTTGGTATTTCTAAAAATAAACCCATCTGAACCATATAAGACACGGATGTCGAAAAGACTAAAATAAGTCATTGTGCCAAATTTCAGTGAAATCGGACTATAAATCCGCCTTTTATGGGACCAAGATTTTAAATCGAGATATCGATCTACATGGCAGCTATATCCAAATCTGGACCGATTTGGGCCAAGTTGTAGAAAAATGTCGAAGTGCTGTCCCAAATTTCGCAAAATCGGACAATAAATGCTCCTTTTATGGGTTCAAAACCTTAAATCGAGATATCGGTCTATATGGCAGCTATATGCAAATTTGGACCGATCTGGGCCAAATTGAAGAGGGATGTTGAAGGGTCTAACACAAGTCACTGTCCCAAATTTCGGCAAAATGCAAATGAAAAATGCAGCTATATGCAAATTTGGACCGATCTGGGCCAAATTTAAGAAGGATGTTGAAGGCTCTAACACAAGTCACTATCCCAAATCGGCGAATCGATCTATATGGTGGCTATAACAAAATATAGTCTTCGAACTTAACCTTCCTATGGACAAAAAATAATCTGTACAAAGTTTCAATTCAATATCTCTATTTTTATACCCACCACCAAAGGATGGGGGTAAATTCATTTTGTCATTCCGTTTGTAACACATCGAAATATCCATTTCCGACCCTATAAAGTATATATATTCTTGATCAGCGTAAAAATCTAAGACGATCTAGACATGTCTGTAGAAATCACGCTAGTCTTTAAAAATAGAGATATTGAGCTGAAATTTTGCACAGATTCCTTTTTTGTCCATAAGCAGGTTAAGTTCGAAGATGGGCTATATCGGACAATATCTTGATATAGCCCCCATATAGACCGATCCGCCGATTTAGGGTCTTAGGCCCATAAAAGCCACATTTATTATCCGATTTTACTGAAATTTGGGGCAGTGAGTTGTGTTAGGCCCTTCGACATCCTTCGTCAATTTGGCTCAGATCGGTCTAGATTTGGATATAGCTGCCATATAGACCGATCCTCCGATTTAGGGTCTTAGACCCACAAAAGCCACATTTATTATCCGATTGTGATGAAATTTGGGGCAGTGAGTTGTGTTATGCCCTTTGACATCTTTCTTCAATTTGGTCCAGATCGGTTCAGATTTGGATATAGCTGCCATACAGACCGATTTCTTGATTTATGATTTTGGGCCCATAAAATGCTCATTTATTGTCCGATGTCGCCGAAATTTGGGACAGGGAGTTAAGTTAAGCCCCTTGACATACGCCTGCAATATCGCACAGATCGGTCCAGATTTGGATATAGCTGCCATATAGACCCATATCTAGGTTTTAGGTTTTGGGACCATAAAAGACGCATTTATTTTTAATTTGATTTCACAATACAGATGGACGGACGGACATGGCTAGATCGTCTTAGATTTTTACGACAAAAAAGAATACATATACTTTTTAGGATCGGAAAAGAATATTTCGATGTGTTGCAAACTAAATGACAAAATGAATATACGCCCATAAGCCGATTGTATAAAAAGCTAGTGAAAAAAAAAAACAACAGAGTATATCTATGCCGCTCAATTAAAACTTGATGTCCCCTTGCGTGTGTTTCTAGCTAACTTTGTTTTTATGTGTCATGCAATACAGACAATTGCTTTGGCAAAATTGGTGCATTCTGTGCAAAATTTTGGACCAAATGCAGTTCTCTGATGGACGTATACGTAGTCATCCGTTTTACATCCGCCAGTCTGTCGAAATCACGAAAGCGGTCGAACGCGTAAAGTTAGTCGCTTAATATTTTGCACATGTACTTCTTATTGATGTTGGTCGTTGGTTCAGATTTGATATAGCCCCCATAAAACCGATCCTCGGATTTGACTTCTTTATTCTCTAAAAGTCTCAATTTTCATCCAATTTGGAACAAAGTTTAAATTTTGACTTCCAACATCCATGCCAAGTATAATACGACTCAGTTTATAAACAGATAGAGACCCGTATAAACCAATCTTATATAGACCCGTATAAACCAATATTATCCGAATCGGCCTATAAGCAGATATAGCCCCATATATAAACGGATCTTCGGATTTGATTTCTTAAGCTCCTTAATTTTCATACGATTTAGCTACAATTTGGAAAAAAGACTTGTGTGTTATAACTTTCAATATCTGTGTTAATTATGATCCGAATAGGCCTATAAACAGATATAGCCCCCATATAAACCGATTCCTGGATTTGACTTCTTCAGCCATTAGAAGCCTCAATTTTCATCCAATTTGGCTGAAGTTGGGAACAAAGACCTTTGTTTTGACTTTCAACATTAGTGCTAAGTATGATCCGAATCGGTCTATAAACAGATATAGCCCCCATATAAACCGATCTCCAGATTTGACTTCTTCAGGCCTTAGAAGCCTCAATTTTCATCTGATTTAGCTACAATTTTAAACAAAGATCTGAGTTATGATTTAAGACATTCATGCCAAGTATGATCCGAATCGGTCTATGAACAGATATAGCCTCCATATAAACCGATCTCCGGATTTGACTTCTTGAGCCCCTAGAAGCCTCAATTTTCATCCGATTTAGCTACAATTTTAAACAAAGATCTAAGTTTTGATTTCAGACATCCATGCTAAGTATGATCCGAAGCGGTCTATAAACAGATATAGCCTCCATATCCGATCTCCGGATTTGACTTCTTGAGCCCTTAAAAGCCTAAATTTTCATCCAATTTAGCTACAATTTGGAACAAGGACTTGAGTTATGAATTCCAACATCTGTGCTAAGTATGATCTAAATCGATCTAAAAACAAATACAGCTCCCATATAAAGCGATCGTCGGATTTGACTTCTTAAGCCTCAATTTTCATCCGATTTGGAAGAAATTTAGAACAAAGTCTTCAGTTATGATTTCCAACATCCATGTTAATTATGATACTAATTGGTCTGTTAACTGATATAGCTCCCATATTGACCATTGACTTCTTCAGCTCTTAGAAGCCTAAATGTTCACCTGATTTGGGCCCAAGCCCTATATTATGACTAACAACAATCAGTACCAAGTCTTATCTGAATCAGTCACTATGGTGATATAGGCCCCCTAAGGACCGATATACCGATGTGACTTCTTGAGACCAAAATAATTCAAATTCAAACTCACTTGGTAAATTTTTAGGGAAATCCATGGTGGTGACTACCCAAGATTCGGCCCGGCCGAACTTAGCACGTTTTTACTTTCTTTTTTTCTTGGCACTACTTCCACCTCGAAAAGCAACCCCCTTACAATTTGTATACAAATGCCGCCTAGACCCTACCTATCACCTCCTTTACTTATTTTATATGTTCTCGAACTTGCGTTCTTGCCTTTGGCCTACATGAGAACCATGAACAAATGCTTGGAAGTGTTTGAAGGTTGAAAAGCCTACAATGCCATCATTGCTGACAACCGCCACGACCCTACACTCAAGTTGGATTGATGACGGACGGTGTATGTCTAGTGTTTTTTTTTTCTTCTTTTTTCTGTTGTTGCCTCAATGTGAATCAATCGATAACTGTCACCTGTAAAATAAAATGCATAATTCAATAGAGAATGTTTGGGCGCCTGTGTGACAAGCACATCTTACACTCAATGCTTATTGAAGTGTTTGTGCTAAATGAACAAAGGACATAAAAATATGTGACAACGTATGAGTGTATGCGAGTATGTGAGGCCATGCAAAACCAACGCACAAGGCAAGAGAAGAAGAGCAACCACAAACCATTCAATATCAAGTTTGTGCACTGATAAAGAAATAAATAAATACACTTTAAGTCAAACAACCATTTGGAGGGGGGAAGTATGTTAAGTAAAGGAAATGAGAAATGACTTTGGTCCAATGATTGGAAAAGTTTGTCAAAGAGTTGTAATGACGGCCATGAACATAACCCGATTTTGCTCCCATTGAAACCTATCTAGCGATTTGACTATTTGAGCTCCTAGAAAACACAAATCTGTTATAGATTTTGTATGCCAAAATTGAAACCACATTTTGACATAATTTTTATTCAAAATTTGTCTTTATTAAAAAATGTTTTTTATTTATCCTTTTTCTATTAGTAATTTTAATAAAAGGTTTTTGTTCCTTATTAATTTTACCTCCCTTTCATCTTAGCATATTACCCTCTTATATGCATACAGGTGCCCGAAATTACTCTTAATGTTCATTTTTGTTAGATTGATGTGTTCGTTGTTAATTGTGGTGGTGGGGGTTTGTGTGTGAGTGAATTCGTGCTGATGGGATGAATCAACGAATGTCTATACGTGTATGACTGAGTGGTTGCTACGTGGGTGAAGAAATTTATGAGCTCGCGTTTGTTTGAGGACCTTTTTAAGGATGCTAACGAGCTTAGAGATAAAAAATAAATATAATAGTGTTTTTTTTATTTGTACGCTGTCATTTAAGGGCCCACGTCCTCGTAAGTAGAGAAATAGCGATAGTCAGAGTAGTTTAGGGTATGTTTGTCACCACTTACATTTAGAGACAAAAGGCACTAAAGTGCAAACACCCAAACATATGCAACATATGTATATATATATATAAATTTCCTATGGGGGGAAGTTAGTCGGCAAGGAAAAAGCAGCTCTTAATAAGTGTGAGTTAGTTGATGAAAATATCATTCATCTGTCAACGCACCGCTCAAATATATGTGTGTGTGTGTGTGAGTCCTTGTAACTTATGAAATAGCAATAATAACGACAAAAAGGTAGTAACCACATAAACAAGAACTCCATCAATACACTCACAATAAAAGCCCATAAATCATGATAAATTGCTTTGTGGCCCATTTTTTCTCGTTGGCCTGTCGTTGTTTTTTCGCCTTCTTTGTGTTGGTGATAAAAATTAAAAGCCAGTAAAAAATGGAGTCTAAACTATACCCATAGGAATACTTTGGCCTGCCACCACTGTTGACATGTATGCGGGATTAATGGATAAATGTCCAAGAGTTTATCGTTTTGGGGCAAAATAGACATAGAGATTAATTCCACTATTTTTCAGCGAAGGACGAGAGAGAGAGAGAAATAAATGTTAAGCTTTACATTTCTTGTTTCAGGGGAAATTAAATTTTTTTAATTTAATTTTACTTTTTTATATGACAGAAAATTGTTTAAAAATATAGAAGTCTGGAGCAATACAGAACAGTTGGAACTATATCGAGCTGTTTATTCGAAGTCCTCAAAAGGTTAAAAAAATTTGATTTAATGGATAGCCATCGTAAGATATAAAGCCAATGTTAGACCAGTGCTGACATCTGAGGGTCTCTAGGGGCTTATACTACGGAGTTCCCGAAAATCCAAAGACCATCTTATGAGGAAGTGATGTACACACCTCCGGCTGATGCGGGATCTGAATTTGCAGTCAATTGAGTTCTATATTCTGAACTGTGCCGCAAAGACTGCCTTTAGATGATGGAACTCGGCGTGCTAAAAGAGGATGGAAATGGCCGTAGTTCAACTAAGGTTGCTGTGGACGCAGTTTCAAGGTTGAACAATAAAAGCTGATCCTTCCCAGCATCAATACTGGTAAGAATGGAATCTAGAGGAATCTCATTATCGAAGAGGAAAATTGCTGAATGCAACATATCGCCTTCTTCAAGAGCCCCAGAGAAGAGGCAACGTTGCGGTATGCACACTTTCCGCTAAACCTGTCTGACCGAAATATGGAAAACAACAACAATAATAATGAAGAAATCTATTATGTTCTTCTTCTTCTTCTATTATATAAATTAAATTGTTGCGCTTTGTTTGTTTGTTTGTCTGTTCCGCATTGACTCAAAAAGGGTTGAACCTATTTTCACGAATTTTACACAGATGGTAGAATTTAAGCCCTCGGTGGAAATCGGGTACAACCTTTTTTGATATCCGAAGGGAGGGGGAGGACCCTTCCCCATATCACAATTTTCTAAAACGTCAGATTTCGGAGATGGGTACACCGATTTAAGCGAAATTTTGTGTGCTACCTTATGGCAACCCATAAAAAACGAAATTGGTATAAAATTTTGGGATCAAAAAACCTGGGGGGATGCCCCATCCCAAAACCCACCCGGACGGAAATGCTTACCGAATGGGGGTAATATGGGAATCAAATGAAATGTATTTAAGAGAAGAGTACGATCTTCGAATGAAAATGTCACACTAAGTGTTAGGGGGGGGGGGTCTCCACCCCCAAAAACACCACCCAACAGGACACTTTTACCGCTTTGGCAATATGGGTATCAAATGAAAGGTATTGAGAAGTATAATAAAAAGCTGTATAGTGATAGTTGAAAAATTTATTCCTTGGTGTCTGAAGCGCCCCCAACCCCCAAAAACCCCTCAAAAAGTAATATTTAACGATTGGAACAATATAGGTATCAAATGAAAGGTGTTTGGAAGTTGAGTACACATATGTTATAAGAATTTGGTCCAAGTTATCTACGGGGCCTCTCAAACCCCAAAAACCCCCAAAATGAGCATGAATGGCCAACGTCACAAAATGGGTGTAAAATGAAAGATCTTTGAAAGTTGACTACAAATCTGATATACACATTTGACTCAGAGTCTGGGACTGGTCCACCCATATAATATGCTTCAATAACTCGTGTCATTCGATCGGGATAATATGGGAATTAAACAAAAGGTCTATGACATTAGAGTTCGAATGTATATTGATATAATGATTCAAATATCTGGGTCACGTCCTGTCTTCCTGCTGTTCAGCCGGACATGTAGATCTCGACATTAAAGAACACAAATAAATTGTCTTTTGGGTCTTAGCTTCGGGGGGACCAACCCTCTTCCCCCTATAAAAATAATACCAAACTGTCAAGTAGGACAACCGAGAATATATTGTATTCAAATGAAAGGATATGTCAGAGGGCAATCGCCATCACCCATCCTACTCAAAAACAAGTAAAAAGGCATTAAGTTCGGCCGCGCCAAACTTTGGATACCCACCACCTCGGGTATATATGTAAACCCCCTTTCGTTACAATCCGATGAAAATTGTATAACTTATGAACGCAAATTTGGCTCGGACATTGAGTGGTCTTATAAATATAAGTCACTGTTGTCTTTTGTATTTCAAATTTTAACAAAATCGGTACGTAAATAAAGCTTTTATGAGCTTCAGACCCTTAACCGGCATATCGGTCTATATGACAGCTATATCTAAATACAGTCCTATTTTTAACATATTTGGATCGGATGGCAGGTGGAATAAAACTACTCGCTGTTTCAAATGTCAGTGAAATTTGATAAAAAATAATGCTTTTATGGGCTTCAGACCCTTTATCGGGTGATCGGTCTATAGGGCAGGTATATCTATATAGTCCAATCTGAATCATATTTGGGTCAAATGTTGGTAGGCCTAAAACTACTCACTGTTTTAAATTTCAGCAAAATCGGATGATAACTTATGGGCTTCAGACCCTTTATCGGCTGATCGGTGTATATGGCAGCTATAAATATAAATATAGTCTGATATGGACCATATTTGGTCCAGATGTCGGGAAGTCTAAAACTACTCACTTCACATTTCAGCGAAATCGTATGAAAAATAAAGCATTTATGGGAATTAGACCCAATATCAGAAAATCGGTCTATATAACAACTTTATTCAAATATGGCCCGATTTAGCCCGTTCAAGAACTTAACTAGCGTGCATCAAAAATACGTATCTGTGCCATATTTCAGCTCAATATCTCAATTTTTGAAGCCTGTAGAGTGATTACAACAGACGGACGGACAGACGGATGGACGGACAGACGGATAGACGGACAGACGGATAGACGGACAGACGGACAGACACACGGACATCGTTAAATCGTCTAAGAATTTTACTACGATCCGAAATATATATACTTTGTAGGGTCGGAAATTGACATTTCGATGTGTTGGAAACGGTATGACTGAATGAATCCTACGGTGGTTGGTATAAAAATGAACAAATAAGTTAGTAGGAAGGGTGACCGGACATAACGCCCAAAAATGTTTTTACCATTATGCGGTCACAACACCCTTTTAACAGTGAATGGTAAATTTTCTTGTGATTCGTGAGTATCTCGTGAATCGGGAGTATGTGGTGAGTCGTGCGTGTCTCGTAAGTTGTGCTTGAGTAACATTTTTGTCCCGTGAGTGTGCGTGAACGTGAGTCGACATAAAATGTCGTGTATAAATAAAAATTTTTTCTTGTAGGTGTGAGTGAAAAATCCCTCACTACCTGCAACTCCTCATTTCGTCATGAAACAAGTCTGTAGGTACATCTGCCCCTGCCAAGGCTATAAATCTATTTCCGTCTGAAGGAATCACTGATACTCTTCGACAGATAGTCTTTTTTTCTCGGCAAGCTGCTTCTCTGGACCTGTATTGTAGTTGGCAAAATTCTCTCTGGGAATGGAGCCACAGCTAGAAAACCATGTCATATATGCGCCGCAGGAGGCAGGACGACTGGATCGTTCGACCCAAAGGGTGGCCTTTGTGGAGAGGGTAACCTTTGATGCACTCTGATAAGTGGAGTAGCGCCGATATGATGTATGGCCAAGGCAATTGGAAGGGCTTATTCCAATTTATTGATTGCGCAAACGAGAAGTCAATGGAATTTTTCGATTGGACTATAAATATCATTGCACCCCCTAGCCGGAGTCAAAATCTATGGTTTTATCGATGGCATTGTTCGGTTCGCATTGTTTTAACAGCGCGCATACCGACAGAAAGAATTGAGTAGGACCTAATGAGGCTGAGGGCGAAGCAGAACTTTGGGATCTGTACAATAAGTTTGAAATATATTCTCATTCTGTAGGCATCGATCGACGAAGACGTGGATCGCTTAGGAAAGAATAGATATTGCAGGCTAAGGGATTAATTTCGGTTTTTCCTTGTCCGACTCCCGAAGCCAAAAAGAGGTTCCAAGGAGGAGGCAAAGTGTGGTGGAATGAACTACACCATCTTTGGTCCACCCTCAGGCTGATCTTTGGTTGTCGAGCCAATGAGCAGTACTCACCAATATTAAGTATCTGTGAAAAATTTCAAGCGGCTAGCTTTACGCGTTCGATCGCCATCGTGATTTCGACAGACGAACGGACATGGCTGGGTAGGCTCACAATATAGGGACGATTAATTATATATACTTTATGGGGTCCTAGTTCAATATTTCGAGGTGTTACAAATGGTATGACTAGATAAGTATAATAGGTATAACAAGCAAAAGCGTGCTAAGTTCGGCCGGGCCGAATCTTATATACCCTCCACCATGGATCGCATTTGTCGAGTTCTTTTCCCGGCATCTCTTCTTTGACAATAAAGGATATAAGAAAGGATTTGCTCTGCTATTAGAGCGATATCAAGATATGGTTCGGTTTGGACCACAATTAAATTATATATTGGAGACCTGTGTAAAATGTCAGCCAATTCGCTCAAGAAGTAAAATAGAGAGATCGATTTATATGGGAGCTGTATCGGGCTATAGATAGGATATGAATTGCGACCTCTAGAAGCTCAAGAAGTCAAGACCCCAGATCTGTTTATATGACAGCTATATCAGGTTATAAACCGATTTGATCCATACGGTTTATATAGCAGCTATATAAGCTTATGAACCGATTTGAACCATACTTGGCACACTTGTTGCATATTATAACAAAACATATCGTGCAAAATGTCATTCCAATCGGATAAGAATTGCGCACTCTATAGGCTCAAGAAGTCAAGACCCAAGATCGGTTTATATGACAGCTATATCAGGTTATGGACCGATTTGAACCATACTTAGCAAAGTTATTGGATATCATAACAAAACAGTCGTGCAAAATTGCATTCCAATCGGATAAGAATTTCGTACTCTAGAGGCTCAAGAAGTCAAGACCCAAGATCGGTTTATATGGCAGCTATATCAAAGCATGGTCCGATATGGCCCATTTACAATACCAACCGACCTACACTAATAAGAACTATTCGTGCAAAATTTCAAGCGGCTAGCTTTACTCCTTCGGAAGTTAGCGTGCTTTCGACAGACAGACGGACGTATAAAAAGGATGGAGTAAGGACGGGGCCCTTCTGAATTCAATTTTTATCCATCAGGTGCCAGTCCATCTACAACAACTCGTATCGTAGGATCTTGGAGGAAGCACTATGTATATCGAATGAATCATTTCATGTAAATTATGAACGCATCAAGGCTGACAATGATGCCAACTCTCTTGGGCTCACCGTTAATCCATAAAAACTGCAACTGAATTAACAGCGTTTTCTTAGCGACACAACTTTAAGTTTGCTTTGTTTAAACTTAAATTCATAATTTAATCAAATCCTTTCATTCCATGGCACGAAACCTTACAATAGAATACAGGATACGTATATACCTTAATCAAATGTTGTGTCTTATCTCTGGAAGATGTGTTGAAAGACCCTTTTGCAAAAGTTTTCTTATAAGAGTATGAATGTCATTACTACTTGTTCACTTTGAAACCTAATATTCAACTTTTACTTGTGATTTATGTTCATTTCTTAAATTAGTCCTCAACCTTAACGCATGTGAACTTTCTAATCCTTCTCAGTTCCTTTATAGTCGATATGAATTTCCAAAAATGTATTTAATTATTTACTTTCACACTTTGCATGTCCGTGAAATGAAACACATACCCCAAAGCATCGAAAGTGTGCAAAAGTATGAGAGCAACCATTGAAAAAGTTTATAAATTATTCCTGTAAAACACAACACCACACACACACGAACTCACAAAGAGAGACAAGTACACACGGACATACTCTTAAACATACCTACTTTCACTGCCTTGCACACATATGTGTCCATTTAAATATGAGTAGGTAAACTAAACTTGCATAAGTTTGGGACTACATTGTGCGACCAGCAGTAGGAATCCTTGCAATAACTACCCCATGAAGCCATGTGAAAACACACTCTGTGATTGTTTTAAGTATCCCTGCAGGATATGTAATGTGATTGTATGAATATGCAAGCATGCACGTGTGTGTATTCATACACACATAGCAGAATTTACAAGTGCCAAACACATACGCACACTACCAAAAGTACACACACTTACAAGGTATGAAAGTGTTACACGCAAAGCAACATTCCCATATTCCAAATAACTATGAGATGATGTTTACATTGTTTCGTTAAGTTTTTGGGGTGGTTTGGGACAAAATGTGTTAATGAAGTTTTGTGCATGGTTGCCTTAGGACAAACAAAAAAAAATGTGGGAGCTTCAATTTTATGCATTTAACACTTTAAAGGCAATTGGGCTTAAAGGAATTTAAAAGGGGGAGAATTACTCAAACATTAATCCGAGGAGAACGACGAAAAGTCAATTTACATAGGAAAAAACCCAAGAATGCTTATTTCGTAACAATTTATAGCTGGTCAAATAACATTTTTTTTTTAGATCTAAGAGGGAATAAGAATAGGTATTTATTAGGTGATTGAATTTTCAGACTTTTATTACAATTATAGATAACATATCTCTAGTAGGTTAGGTTAGGGTGGATGCGGATTAAGGTGATTACTTTTTGAGTTTTATTCTCAAAAATTATTTCCTGTTGCACGAATGAATGAACTTTTGCATATTAATGGCTAACATGAAATGTATTCCATTTAAGTATTGGACAAGTAAAAACGTGCTAAGCTCGCCTGGGCCGAATCTTGAGTACCCACCACCATGGATCCCGCTAAATATGTTCCCTTGTTAACTGAGTTTGTATTTGAATTATTTCTTAGCAATCAACTCGGGAATTGATTGAGGCTTCAATGGCCTCATGAAGTCATATCGGGATAACGGGGGGGGGGCCTATATTACCAAATTGACCAATTCGTCACTGACTTGTAAGTCATAAAATAGGATTTAGAGTCAAATTTCAAACAATTCAGGAGAAAACTGAAGCTTCTAGGGGCTTAAGAAGTCAAATATATATATATATATATATATATATATATATACATATATATATATATATATATATATATATATATATATATATATATATATATATATATATATATATATATATATATATATATATATATATATATGGGGGCTATATCAGTTTATAGACGGACTAGGACCCTACTTAGAATGGATGTTAAAAGTCATAACTCAAGCCTTTGTACTAAATTTCAGCCAAATCGGCTGAAAATTTAGGCTTCTAGGAGTTCCATGTTGGCTAGGCTCCTTGCTAGTTCCGTGCTAATAAATAAATATTTTATTGTTTGCCATACCACAATCCTAAGTCGGTTCATGTTTGGTGTTGTATCCCCTCATCATCTCACGCATCCCGTGATCGCCCGGATCTCCGCCTGTAGGATCGTATTATGGTCAGGCAGTCGGAAACAGATCTCAGTCCCTGGGTTCTCAATGTAAGCTTCCAGGATCACTCTGTCCTCTAGCTTTGATCCATCCGTATAGCATGATCTCCCAGATGGCAATAACACCCTCCCCTTAATTAAAGACTGTGCCACTGGGAGCAGTGCCTTGGATTTCACCTAAGTTCCGTTTCAGGTATCCGATTGTACCTTTTTCATTCCTTCCAGGTTTCCTATCGTCGCTTTGATGATGTCCCCATTCTTTGTTGTTGATGTTTTGACTCTGGGAATGGTTAATTTACGACCGAGGAGTAGGCTTCAAATAATCTCCGATGACTTCTAAATTCATGACTCCTTCTTGTGTCTGGGGAGGATTTCACAAGGTAATCGGTACGCAGAAGTCCACTACAAAGACTTTTAGAGCAGAACTTGAAAACTATAAAAGTTCCTATGTAAAGGGTGATTTTTTTGAGGTTAGGATTTTCATGCATTAGTATTTGACAGATCACGTGGGATTTCAGACATGGTGTCAAAGAGAAAGATGCTCAGTATGCTTTGACATTTCATCATGAATAGACTTACTAACGAGCAACGCTTGCAAATCATTGAATTTTATTACCAAAATCAGTGTTCGGTTCGAAATGTGTTTCGCGCTTTACGTCCGATTTATGGTCTACATAATCGACCAAGTGAGCAAACAATTAATGCGATTGTGACCAAGTTTCGCACTCAGTTTACTTTATTGAACATTAAACCAACCACACGAATGCGTACAGTGCGTACAGAAGAGAATATTGCGTCTGTTTCTGAGAGTGTTGCTGAAGACCGTGAAATGTCGATTCGTCGCCGTTCGCAGCAATTGGGTTTGTGTTATTCGACCACATGGAAGATTTTACGCAAAGATCTTGGTGTAAAACCGTATAAAATACAGCTCGTGCAAGAACTGAAGCCGAACGATCTGCCACAACGTCGAATTTTCAGTGAATGGGCCCTAGAAAAGTTGGCAGAAAATCCGCTTTTTTATCGACAAATTTTGTTCAGCGATGAGGCTCATTTCTGGTTGAATGGCTACGTAAATAAGCAAAATTGCCGCATTTGGAGTGAAGAGCAACCAGAAGCCGTTCAAGAACTGCCCATGCATCCCGAAAAATGCACTTTTTGGTGTGGTTTGTACGCTGGTGGAATCATTGGACCGTATTTTTTCAAAGATGCTGTTGGACGCAACGTTACGGTGAATGGCGATCGCTATCGTTCGATGCTAACAAACTTTTTGTTGCCAAAAATGGAAGAACTGATCTTGGTTGACATGTGGTTTCAACAAGATGGCGCTACATGCCACACAGCTCGCGATTCTATGGCCATTTTGAGGGAAAACTTCGGAGAACAATTCATCTCAAGAAATGGACCGGTAAGTTGGCCACCAAGATCATGCGATTTGACGCCTTTAGACTATTTTTTGTAGGGCTACGTCAAGTCTAAAGTCTACAGAAATAAGCCAGCAACTATTCCAGCTTTGGAAGACAACATTTCCGAAGAAATTCGGGCTATTCCGGCCGAAATGCTCGAAAAAGTTGCCCAAAATTGGACTTTCCGAATGGACCACCTAAGACGCAGCCGCGGTCAACATTTAAATGAAATTATCTTCAAAAAGTAAATGTCATGGACCAATCTAACGTTTCAAAAGAAGAACCGATGAGATTTTGCAAATTTTATGCATTTTTTTTTAAAAAAAAGTTATCAAGCTCTTAACAAATCACTCTATATATTTGCATTAGTGTTTGACATCGGCATTTTTTTATACCCACCACCGAAGGATGGGGGTATATTAATTTTGTCATTCCGTTTGCAACACATCGAAATATCCATTTCCGATCCTATAAAGTATATATATTCTTGATCAGCGTGAAAATCTAAGACGATCTAGACATGTCCGTCCGTCTGTCCGTCTGTCTGTTGAAATCACGCTACAGCCTTTAAAAATAGAGATATTGAGCTGAAATTTTGCACAGATTCTTTTTTTGTCCATAAGCAGGTTAAGTTCGAAGATGGGCTGTATCGGACTATATCTTGATATAGCCCCCATATAGACCGATCCTCCGATTTAGGGTCTTATTCCCATAAAAGCCTTATTTATTATCCGATTTTGCTGAAATTTATGACAGTGAGTTGTGTTAGGCCTTTCGACTTCCTCTATTAATTTGGTCTAGATGGGTTCAGATTTGCATATAGCTGCCATATAGACCGATCCACCGATTTAGGGTCTTAGGCCCATAAAAGCCACATTTATTATCCGATTTCGCTGAAATTTGGAACAGTGGGTTGTGTTAGCCCTTTCGACTTCCTCTGTTAATTTGGCCCAGATCGGTTCAGATTTGGATATAGCTGCCATATAGACCGATCCTCCGGTTTAGGGTCTTAGGCCCACAAAAGCCACATTTATTATCCGATTTTAATGAAATTTGGAACAGTGAATTGTGTTAGGCCCATCGACATCCTTCGTTAATTTGGCTCATAAAAGCCACATTTATTGTCCGATTTTGCTGAAATTTGGGACAGTGAGTTGTGTTAGGCCCTTCGACATCTTTCTTCAATTTGATCCAGATCGGTTCAGATTTGGATATAGCTGCCATATAGACCGATTTCTTGATTTATTGTTTTGGGCCCATAAAATGCTCATTTATTGTCCGATGTCGCCGAAATTTAGGACAGTGAGTTAAGTTAAGCCCCTTGACATACTTCTGCAATATCGCACAGATCGGTCCAGAGTTGGATATAGCTGCCATATAGACCTATTTCTAGATTTTAGGTTTTGGGGACATAAAAAAAGCATTTATTGTCCGATGTCGCTGAAATTTGAGATAGTAAGTTTGGTTAGGCTCTTCGACGTCCTTCTTCAATTTGGCCCAGACCGGTCCAGATTTCAATATAGCTGTCATATAGACCGATCTCTCGATCTAAGGTTTTGGGCCCATAAAAGAGTCATATATTGTCCAAAACTTGGGACAGCGCTTTGTGTTAGGCTCTTCGACACTTTTATGCAACTTTGCCCAAATCGGTCCAGATTTGGATATAGCTGCCATGTAGACCGATTTCTCGATTTAAAGTCTTGGCCCCATAAAAGGCGCATTTATAATCCGATTTCACTGAAATTTGATAAGGTGACTTATGTTAGGCTTTTCGACATCCGTGTCGTATATAGTTCAGATCGGTTTATTTTTAGTTATAGCTAGTGTACTTATTAGTATTTGGTCCAAATCGGACCATAATTTGATATAACTGATATGGGACTTAAGGTATGGAATTTTCACCGAATTTTGATGAAAGGAGGTTTTCATATATACCCAAGGTGGTGAGTATCCAACGCCTTTTTACTTGTTTTTGCTAAAAAGGAAAACAAAACACTATCACATGGAGAAAAGGGAATTTAGAAGATCCTGACTCCAAGATTTTTTGCCTGACGAAATGTGATCAACTTTAACCATAGTAGTTGATCAGTCTTCTCCTGGCGCACCAATTTTGTATGTAGTAACTTCAAACTTAACAACAAATTAGTATAGGAATTTTCCGTAAAATGGCCTTGCGTTATTGTTTTTACTATTGAGTACACATCAGTATTATTATTGTAGTCAAATCGCTTTATGTCTAGTTTTTATGGTTTTTGGTTTCCTCATGAAGATGGTCAATATATTGTAAATTACCTTTGTGGCTGGATCGTCTGGTTTTTTTCCATAGACTTCTAAAAGTCCTCCTAGATTTCTTTGTTCTATATTGTATACTGTGTGGCCGATATTTTCGCAGAGGCGATTTCCAAGTAACTTATCCTGAAGAAAGGCTACCAGGTCATGGATATAAATATTTATCCGTCTTCGCAGCTCATCGATGCCATTGTCCCTTACCAAGAATGAACAATTAAGATATTATCACCACACTAGCAAAGGATGGAAGGGAAGAATGGTCTTAAAAGATTCGGTGAGAGAACATCTTTTTATATCCACCAACATAGAACAAGGGTGCATTGGTCTCGTCATATCGTTTTTTATGCATGGATGTACTGATCTGAGCCCCTATAATGAACTTAATACTTCATTGACATTCTAAATCGCTTTGGCCTAACCGTATGCCCTTCGAAATCACGACAACGGTAGTTTCATTCGAGGAGGAAGTGGGTCAGAAAGGTTCATATTTGGATGTAACTTAAATATAAAGAGGGCCGTCTATTTGACTACATTTGTGAGAAACTATGCAATGTAAAAACTTCTCTCCAAAGAGGTGTGTGGCTATAAAAAGGAGGCCCATTATCATTGGCTTTAACTCGAATCGGACTGCACTCATTGATATGTGAGAAGTTTGCCAGCAGATGGAAGATGCCTTTGTTTCCTACCTTTGAACTATCCAGATTACTTTAAAAGTCCAAAAACTAGCGAATGTTAACATCCACTAAATCAACCCCTTCTGTTTGGTAGTGCGAGACACACACCAGCAGATATTCTATAATCTCTTCATCCTCAACATCCAAACAGCTTCTGCAAAGGTCGTTACTTACATCCTTCATTCCGTCAGCATGTTTTCCAATCAGACATTTACCTTTCATGACGGACACAATGACTGAGACATCTATTCTAGCCAACGATCGGTAGACCTCTAGAAGTATACATTTGGCCACATAATTTTAGATTGTTCACAACCCACACTTTCATATCATCTCTCATTTGTTGCCCTTCGGGCTTTATCATGAACACTAAACAAACATGTCGCTAGAGGCATACCTACAGAATCCAGTTTTCCTGGAGAATGTTAAGTAGCTTCTTGTCCCGCCAGCTCTTCTGCTCTAAAATTCTTATGTGGCCCTGCATCCAGGACTGGGGAATTTTGACCTGTTCAGCCTAGAGATGGCAAAATATCGACGGCACTATCGTTATTTTATTATCTGTCTGGATGTCGATTGATATTTTTCTTATTTTTTTTTTATTCAAAATTTAACAAAAATAAACGATCCGACACTGAATGTATTCTTTAACATACATTGCGCCAATAGAGGGCGCCATTTTAATCCGATTGGTCTAATTTTGTACAATGATTTCTCTCATGACATCCAACTGGCTTTATTAAATCTGGTTTTATTCGGTCTGTGCATTGATATCTACTCGTATTAAATAACAAGTAAAAAGGTATTAAGTTCGGCCGGGCCGAACTTTGGACACCCACCACATAATTTTTTAACCTATATGTTGTCCAATCTTAACTATATTCTCGAAGGCTTTGAAGAGT
>NW_026739358.1:0-1000 GCF_963082655.1 Stomoxys calcitrans
ATCGGGATCCTCGCCTACCAGTTTGAAATCCCTTTTTTATACCCAACACCATAGGATAGGGGTAAGGGAGCCACCATAAAAATAAGTGCACATGGTTGACATGCAGCGAGTGGCAAACACACACCTTATTATAGCAATCGTTGTTGACGCTAACGACTATCAACGAACAAAACATAAAATACTCCTTTAAATTCGTTGAGCTATTGTAAGTGTTTTTGCTGATGAGCATAAAATGATTGCTGGTTGTATTTTACATTTAGAGCAACCCTCAAGAGGGCTCATATTGACCGCAAATGAATAGAAGACACACACACAGCTGTCGTTCAAAGTTATGAGAGAGGAAATTAATTTGAGTGCTTTGTGATGGCTTGGGCAAAGAAAACAATTAAAAACCTGTTAAGTTCGGCCGTGGTGAACTGATTTATCCCACCAATTTCACTATTTTAAATTTCAGCGAAATCAAATAATAAATGTGGCTTTTATGGGCTAAAGACCCCAAATTGCCAGATCGGTCTATATGACAGCTATATCTTAATATAGTCGGATCCTGAACCAAATTTGAGTCGGATATTGGTAGACTTTAAGAAACTCACTATTTCATATTTCAACGAAATCGGATTATAAATGCGGTTTTTATGGGCTTTAGACCCTCAATCGGCAGAACGCTCTATATGGCAGCTATATCTAAATATTGTTCGATATGGACAATATTAAGGTGTGATGACTGAAGGGTTAAATTAACTAAATGTTTTAAATTTCAGCGAAATCGGAAAATAATTGCGATTCTTATGGGCTTAAGGCACTAAATCGGCAGATCGGTATATATGGCAGCTACGTCTAAATATAGTCCCATCTGAACCATATTTGGGTTGGATATCGGGAGACATAAAAAACATGCTTTTTAAATTTAATGGAAATCGGATAATAAGTGCGGCTTTATGGGCAGATCGGTCTCTATAACAGCTATGTCTAAATATGGTCCGATCTGAACTACATTTGA
>NW_026739359.1:0-2500 GCF_963082655.1 Stomoxys calcitrans
ATATATTTATGTTTGTATTTATGTATGTTTGTATGTATGTATGTATGTATTTCTGTATGTATTTATGTATGTATTTATGTATGTATTTACAAACACATACATACATGTATGTATGTATGTATGTATGTATGTATTTATGTATGTATTTATGTATGTATGTATGTATGTATTTCTGTATGTATTCATGTATGTATTTATGTATGTATTTATGTATGTATTTACAAACACATGTACACATGTATTTCTGTATGTATTTATGTATGTATGTAAGAATGTATTTCTGTATGTATTTATGTATGTATGTATTTATGTATGTATTTCTGTATGTATTCATGTATGTATTTATGTATGTATTTATGAATGTATTTGATTATGAATGGATGTATGTATGTATGTATTTATGTATGAATTTATGTATTTATGTATGAATTTATGTATGTATGTATGTATGTATGTTTGTTTGTTTGTTTGTTTGTTTGTTTGTATTTATGTATGTATGTAAGTAAATACATACATAAATACAAATAAATACAAAAAGCGATTGGAATCACGACCCAACTGAGCAGACTTATATCGAACATAGACGCCTATAAAAGCATTCTTGTACGGATGCGAAATCTGGGCAGATAGCTTTCATGTCAGGCACAGAGCGCAACAGTTGATTGGTGTTCAGCTAACCGCCGCACTAAGAGTGGCGTTTCGGCTGATGCGGTGCAGATGGTAGCAGAAATGGCACCACTAGACCTGCAAGCCCAAGAAATCTCTGCACTTCAGGGCGAGAGTGAACCAATCCATGGCCACAGTAATGAAATAAGAGAAGAGACTGCAAGAAAGTAGCAGATACGATGGGGGAACAAAGCAAACGGATGTTGGACTGCGGAACTAATCACAGATATAAAGAACTTTGTACATAGGAGACATAACGCAAATGCTGTTCGGACACCGATATTTTAGAAAATCCCGTAAGGAACAGGGGATACTTCTCTCATATCAACGAGTGCAATCCGATTAAAGTTGAATCGGGCTTACACTCTTCTTCCTCAGGTGCCAAGAACACTAATACAAGTCACGATTTCAACGAAATCAGGCAATAAATCCGCTTTTTATGGGACTACGACCCTAAATTCGAAGATCGATTTATATGGCAGCTATATCTATACAGTCTAACCAGGGTCGTATTAAGGTCGGTTGTCGGGAGGGTTAATACAACTCACTGTTGCAAATGTCAGCGAAATCGAGTAATAAATGAAGCTTTATGGGCTTTAGACCCTTGTCGGCACATCGGTCTATATAGAAGCTATATTCAAATGTAGTCCGATTTGGCTCGTTCAAGAACTTAACATGCGTGCAGCAAAAACAATTAACTTTTGCAAAATTTCAGCTCATTTTTTGAAGGCTGTAGAGTAATTACACCAGGCGGACGGACGTACGGAAATGGATATTTCGATGTGTTGCAAACGGAATGACTAAATTAATCCTGTGGTAGTGGGTATAAAAAGAAGACCCTTAATCAGCAGATCGGACTCTATGACAGTATATGGTCCGAACTGAACCATATTCAAGTCCGAACAGGGGAGGCTGAAAGAAACTCACTGTTCAAAATTTCATCGAAATAGGGTATGAATATGTCATTTATAGGCTCAAGACTCTAAATTGCGAGATCGTTCTATATGACAGCTATGTTCAAGAACTTAACCTGCGTATAGGAGAAAGACTGGTCTGTGTTAAATGTCAGCTCAATATCTCAATTTTTGAAGGCTAAGGCGTGATTTAAACTGACAGGCGGAAAGAGGGACAGACACAAGGACATTGTTTAATCGCCTTAGAATTTTCCGACGGTTAGAAAAATATACACTTTGTAGGGTGTGGAAATGGATATTTTAATGTTTTGCAAAAGGAATGGCTTAATACCCCCTTTCTTAAGGTGCTGGGTATAAAAATTGAATAAATGCTCAAGTAAGCAATTTAGGCAATTTAATTTTTATTATTATTTTTTTTATTACTTCTCATTTTTTATAAGACCTTCATAACACTTTCACATTCATACACCAAAGTTAACTCTCGGCAAATTCCTAGTCAAAATGCTAATTTTTTTGGCTTTTACAGTGAATGTTTGCCTTACAGCTTTTATATGCAAATCTTCACTATATGCTAAAAATTCTTCTCCGCGAATTGTTATGCTAATTTGCCTGCTTTATTTTTATCATACGAGTTTCCCAGCAAAATGCTAAAAGAAATATATTTTAATTTATTCCTTAATGAGAAAAACCGAACGGGATGTGAAATTCTTGATCTAATTCCATTGTTACGAAACGAGAGAAAAAATAATCTTTTTATACCCACCACCAAAGGACAAAGGGTATATCCATTCAGTCGTTTGGTTTGCAACACATCAAAATATCTATTTGCGACCCTACAAAATGCATATATTTCTGATCGTCGGTAAAATTCTAAAAACGATTTAACGATGCCCATGTGTCTGTCCGTCCGTGTATCCGTC
>NW_026739359.1:7500-38900 GCF_963082655.1 Stomoxys calcitrans
AATTCAATTCAATTCAATTCAATTCAATTCAATTCAATTCAATTCAATTCAATTCAATTCAATTCAATTCAATTCAATTCAATTCAATTCAATTCAATTCAATTCAATTCAATTCAATTCAATTCAATTCAATTCAATTCAATTCAATTCAATTCAATTCAATTCAATTCAATTCAATTCAATTCAATTCAATTCAATTCAATTCAATTCAATTCAATTCAATTCAATTCAATTCAATTCAATTCAATTCAATTCAATTCAATTCAATTCAATTCAATTCAATTCAATTCAATTCAATTCAATTCAATTCAATTCAATTCAATTCAATTCAATTCAATTCAATTCAATTCAATTCAATTCAATTCAATTCAATTCAATTCAATTCAATTCAATTCAATTCAATTCAATTCAATTCAATTCAATTCAATTCAATTCAATTCAATTCAATTCAATTCAATTCAATTCAATTCAATTCAATTCAATTCAATTCAATTCAATTCAATTCAATTCAATTCAATTCAATTCAATTCAATTCAATTCAATTCAATTCAATTCAATTCAATTCAATTCAATTCAATTCAATTCAATTCAATTCAATTCAATTCAATTCAATTCAATTCAATTCAATTCAATTCAATTCAATTCAATTCAATTCAATTCAATTCAATTCAATTCAATTCAATTCAATTCAATTCAATTCAATTCAATTCAATTCAATTCAATTCAATTCAATTCAATTCAATTCAATTCAATTCAATTCAATTCAATTCAATTCAATTCAATTCAATTCAATTCAATTCAATTCAATTCAATTCAATTCAATTCAATTCAATTCAATTCAATTCAATTCAATTCAATTCAATTCAATTCAATTCAATTCAATTCAATTCAATTCAATTCAATTCAATTCAATTCAATTCAATTCAATTCAATTCAATTCAATTCAATTCAATTCAATTCAATTCAATTCAATTCAATTCAATTCAATTCAATTCAATTCAATTCAATTCAATTCAATTCAATTCAATTCAATTCAATTCAATTCAATTCAATTCAATTCAATTCAATTCAATTCAATTCAATTCAATTCAATTCAATTCAATTCAATTCAATTCAATTCAATTCAATTCAATTCAATTCAATTCAATTCAATTCAATTCAATTCAATTCAATTCAATTCAATTCAATTCAATTCAATTCAATTCAATTCAATTCTATTCAAATTCAATTCAAATTCAAATTCAAATTCAAATTCAAATTCAAATTCAAATTCAATTCAATTCAATTCCGTTATGACTGTGCAAAGTACTGTTCTGATCGGTCAATTACCTGATGTAGCTCCCATATAAACCGATCTCCCGATTTGACTTCTTGAGCCAGTGGAACCCACAATCTTTGTCCAATTTGCTGTAGCTTCCACATAGTTATGTTATGTTAGTTTTTGTTATGTTATGTACTTCCTCCTCCTATTGAAATACAATCCTTTTTCCCATCTTCAGATCAATTCACTTTAAAAAGTATTTACTCAAAACCCAAATATTCTTCCTCACGCTCAGTTATTTTTCAACTCATCCCCTTCGCTTCAAAAATAAGGAACACGTACAATATTTTAAAAGCAATTTGAGGTTATATCATTAGGAACACTTGTAACCTCCTCCCATGCACTTTGAAACTTTAATACAAAACCTTTATTCAAATATTTGTACCCTTACTTCGGCAAATCATGTACATTTAAAATGGTTTTGTATTGATTTTAATGTTATCTTACCGACCATAGATTTTGTTTGTCAATGTGCTTTCAACTAAGAATCCACTCGTATAACTTAATGTGTTCATTAGGCTTGAATATGGAACCCAATGAACCACTTAGGGCGTACTAAAGGTTATTAAAGGCGTAAAAAAGTTTGCACTAAGAAACGAGGCTGTTGTAGATAGTAATTAGGTTGAATGGAAGGCTTATAGGTGTTTAAGATCATTAGATTACAATTAGTGTTAGTCATACGCTATAATGAGCTCAAATGACTGTTGCATAAACGCATTTGCAACAACAGAGAATTAAAAGAGCAAAACAAGTAAAAGCGTGCTAAGTTCGGCCGGGCCGAATCTTATATACCCTCCACCATGGATCGCATTTGTCGAGTTCTTTTCCCGGCATCTCTTCTTAGGCAAAAAAGGATATAAGAAAAGAGTTGCTCTGCTATTAAAACGATATCAAGATATGGTCCGGTTCGGACCACAATTAAATTATATGTTGGAGACCTGTGTAAAATTTCAGCCAATTCGTATAAGAATTGCGCCCATTGGGGCTCACGAAGTAAAATAGAGAGAACGATTTATATGGGATCTGTATCGGGCAATAGACCGATTCAGACAATAATAAACACGTTTGTTGATGGTCATGAGAGGATCCGTCGTACAAAATTTCAGGCATATCGGATAATAATTGCGACCTCTAGGGGTCAAGAAGTCAAGATCCCAGATCGGTTTATATGGCAGCTATATCAGGTTATGCACCGATTTGAACCTTATTTGACACAGTTGTTGAAAGAAAAAATAAAATACGTCATACAAAATTTCAGCCAAATCGGATAGGAAATGCGCCCTCTAGAAGCTCAAGAAGTCAAATCCCCAGATCCGTTTATATGACAGCTATATCAGGTTATGAACCGATTTCAACCATACTTGGCACAGTTGTTGGATATCATAACGAAATACTTCGTGCAAATTTCATTCAAATCGGATAAGAATTGTGCCCTCTAGAGGCTCAAGAAGTCAAGACCCAAGATCGGTTTATATGACAGCTATATCAGGTTATGGACCGATTTCAACCATACGTGGCACAGTTGTTGGGTATCATAACAAAACACGTCGTGCGAAATTCCATTCCAATCGGATAAGAATTGTGCCCTCTAGAGGCTCAAGAAGTCAAGACCCAAGATCGGTTTATATGGCAGCTATATCAAAACATGGACCGATATGGGCCATTTACAATACCAACCGACCTACACTAATAAGAAGTATTTGTGCAAAATTTCAAGCGGCTAGCTTTACTCCTTCGGAAGTTAGCGTGCTTTCGACAGACAGACGGACGGACGGACGGACGGACGGACGTACAGACGGACGGACATGGCCAGATCGACATAAAATGTCACGACGATCAAGAATATATATACTTTATGGGTCTCAGACGAATATTTCGAGTAGTTACAAACAGAATGACGAAATTAGTATACCCCCCATCTTATGGTGGAGGGTTTAAAAATAAAGAAATGAAAATGTGCTTAGTTCGACCTAGCCGAATCTTGGGTACTTTCCAGCATGGATTTTACTAAAATTTTGCAAATTTTTCCCCTGAATATTCCATTAAAGAACAGGGGATAACCTCTCACATATCAATGAGTGATGTCCGATTCAAATTTAAGGCTCTTCTTTTTATCCGAGTCCGAGCTGCAATGCGACACCTCTTTGTTAAAAGTTTTTACATGGATGCCATACCAAATGGTACAGTCGCCAAATGTCGTCAGCATTAGAAGGGATAACGACCGTTTTTTATTTACTCAGTTCGTATTTGAATTATTTTTATACCCTACACCACAACTGTGGTACAGGGTATTATAAGTTTGTGCATTTGTTTGAAACGCTAAGAAGGAGAAGAGCTAGACCCATTTATAAGTAAACCGATCGACTCAGGATCACTTTCTGGTTCGTTTTAGCCATGACCGTGTCCGTCTGTGAGTCCATGTTTTCTTCTAATCAAAGTGCATGTCGTATTTGTTGTCTAATCATCAAGAAATATTGGACATATCACGTTTTTGGCCCAAGGACGGACGCTTTCGATTTTGGTGAAAATCGCTTCAGATTTAGATATAGCTCCCACATATATGTATAACCCGCTTTGCACTTAAGTCGCCTTAGAAGGTACAATTTTCAAAACTTTGAACAGGTTTTTTTTTTGCCGATCTTAACATATCTCCATTTGATCAAAATCGGTTCAGATTTATGGCTCCCATATGTATCTTTCATCCGATATGCCCTTTTAAAGCTGTAGGAACCACAATTTTGGTCCGATCTTTACCAAATTTATCATAATATGTTTCGTGTAACGTTTTAATACGTGTACAAATTTTCATCTAAATCGGTTCAGATGTAGATATAGCTCCCATATTTAATTTTCATCCGATTTAACCTATTAAGGCTGTGGGAGGCACAATTTTGGTCCGATCTTTACCAAATTTGACACGAAGTGCTTTTTGTGACATCCCAATATGTGCGACTAATTTTATCAGAATCGGATCAGATTTAAATATAGCTCCCATATATATCTTTCATCCGATATGGTCTCTTAAGGCTGTATGGTCTTTTTGGCGCGAAGCTCTTTTTTGACGTCCTACCATGAGTGCAAAATTTCATCTTTCATCCGATATGGTCTTTTAAGGCTGTAGCCAAATCGAATCGGAACATCAGAATCGGATCAGATTTATATATAGCTCATATATATATATATATATATATATTTCACCCGATATGCCCTTTTAAAGCTGTAGAAGCCACAAATTTGGTCCCATCCTTACAAAATTTTGCAGGTGACGTTCGCACTACACGCAAAAAATGTAATCAAAATCGAACCAGATCTAGTAAAGTTCCCATATATATCTCTTAATAGTTTCGACGATTAAGGCTGTAGAAACCACAATTTTTGTACCATCGTAAGAAAATCGTAGAAGGTTCTATTCGATATTTTAATAGGCATGCAAAATTAAAGTCTGACTAAGTTTGGATTAAAGTGCTATAGATTAAAGGTATTACGTATATTCGGTGGTGTAGGGTATTATATAGTCGGCTCCGCCCGACTTTTGGCTTTCCTTACTGGTTTAATAATCGAATTAAGAATTGATTGCGATTTCCGTGATCTCAAAAATGTATATCGGGGTATTGGTATTTAAGAGGGTCAATATCAGTATATAAGCCGATTCAGGTCAAAATTGGCACCCATGCTAAAAGTAATAACATTGAACTTTGTGTCAATTTTCAGATAAATTGAGACTTCTAGGGTCTCACGAAGTCAAAACCGGCGATAGATTTACATGGGGCAGTATCATTTATTTTATTTTATTTTATTATACCCTCTACCATAGGATGGGGGGTATACTAATTTCGTCATTCTGTTTGTAACTACTCGAAATATTCGTCTGAGACCCCATAAAGTATATATATTCTTGATCGTCGTGAAATTTTATGTCGATCTAGCCATATCCGTCCGTCTGTCCGTCCGACCGTCTGTCTCCCGAAAGCACGCTAACTTCTGAAGGAGTAAAACCAGCCGCTTGAAATTTTGCATAAATACTTCCTATTAGTGTTGGTCGGTTGGTATTGTAAATGGGCCATATCGGTCCATGTTTTGATATAGCTGCCATATAAACCGATCTTGGGTCTTGACTTCTTGAGCCTCTAGCGTGCGCAATTCTTATCCGATCAGAATGAAATTTTGCAAGACGTGTTTTGTTATGATATCCAACATCTGTGCCAAGTATGGTTTAATTCGGTCCATAACCTGATATAGCTGCCATATAAACCGATCTTGGGTCTTGACTTCTTGAGCCTCTAGAGGGCCTAATTCTTATCCGATTGGAATGGAATTTCGCACGACGTGTTTTGTTATGATATCCAACAACTGCGCCAAGTATGGTTTAAATCGGTCTATAATCTGATATAGCTGCCATATAAACCGATCTTGGGTCTTGCCTTCTTGAGGCTCTAGAGTACGCAATTCTTATCCGATTGAAATGAAATTTTGCACCACGTGTTTTCTTATGACATCCAACAACTTTGCCAAGTATGGTTCAAATCGGTTCATAACCTGATATAGCTGTCATATAAACCGATCTTGGGTCTTGACTTCATGAGCCTCTAGTGGGCGCAATTCTTATCCGATTGGAATGGAATTTCGCACGACGTGTTTCTTTATTATATCCAACAACTGTGCCAAGTATGGTTCAAATCGGTCCATAACCAGATATAGCTGCCATATAAACCGATCTGAGATCTTGAATTCTTGAGCCTCCAGAGGTCGCAATTAATATCCGATTTGCCTGAAATTTTGTACGACGGATTCCCTCATAACCATTAACATACGTGTTTATTATGGTCTGAATCGGTCTATAGCCCGATACAGCTCCCATATAAATCGATCTCTCTATTTTACTTCTTGAGCCCACAAAGAGCGCAATTCTTATTCGAATTGGCTGACATTTTACACAGGTCTCCAACATAAAAATAATTTAATTGTGGTCCAAACCGGACCATATATTAATATCGCTCTAATAGCAGAGGAAATCTTTTCTTATATCCGTTTTTTGCCTAAGAAGAGATGCCGGGAAAAGAACTCGACAAATGCGATCCATGGTGGAGGGTATATAAGATTCGGCCCGGCCGAACTTAGCACGCTTTTACTTGTTTTATTTTATTTTATTTTATTTTATTTTATTCTATTTTATTTTATTTTATTTTATTTTATTTTATTTTATTTTATTTTATTTTATTTTATTTTATTTTGATTTATTTTATTTTATTTTATTTTATTTTATTTTAGTACGCTTAGCACGCTTTTACTTGTTTTATTTTATTTTATTTTATTTTATTTTATTTTATTTTATTTTATTTCATTTTATTTTATTTTATTTTATTTTATTTTATTTTATTTTATTTTATTTTATTTCATTTCATTTTATTTTATTTTATTTTATTTTATTTTATTTTATTTTATTTTATTTTATTTTATTTTATTTTATTTTATTTTATTTTATTTTATTTTATTTTATTTTATTTTATTTTATTTTATTTTATTTTATTTTATTTTATTTTATTTTATTTCATTTTATTTTATTTTATTTTATTTTATTTTATTTTATTTTATTTCCTTTCATTTTATTTCATTTCATTTTATTTTATTTTATTTTGTTTTGTTTTATTTTATTTTATTTTATTTTATTTTATTTTATTTTATTTTATTTTATTTTATTTTATTTTATTTTATTTTATTTTATTTCATTTTATTTGATTTTATTTTATTTTATTTTATTTTATTTTATTTTATTTTATTTTATTTTATTTTATATTATTTTATTTTATTTTATTTTATTTTATTTTATTTTATTTTATTTTATTTTATTTTATTTTATTTTATTTTATTTTATTTTATTTTATTTTATTTTATTTTATTTTATTTTATTTTATTTTATTTTATTTTATTTTATTTTATTTTATTTTATATTATTTTATTTTATTTTATTTTATTTTATATTATTTTATTTTATTTTATTTTATTTTATTATAGAAATGTATTTAATATATTTATTGCATTTATTATTATTATTTACTATTGTTAAATCTTCCTTTTGGTCATCAAAAGCTATTATACGCGATTATGGTTACCTAAAAAGTAATTGCGGATTTTTTAAAAGAAAGTAAACGCATTTTCAATAAAACTTAGAATGAACTTTAACCAAAAATATATAATTGCCATTTTGTTCGATAACCTTTTGCCATCTTCCTGGTAAATTTAGAATTCCACGCTCATAGAACTTCTGGCCTTTATCTGCAAAAAACTGAACCAAGTGCGATTTTTTAGCCTCATCATTGCCGAAAGTTTTACCATTAAAGGAGTTCTGCAAAGATCAAAATAAATGGTAGTTGGATGGTGCAAGGTCAGGGCTATATGGTGGATGCATCAAAAGTTCCCAGCCAAGTTCACTCAGTTTTTGGCGAGTGACCAAAGATGTGTGCGGTCTAGCGTTGTCCTGGTGGAATATGACACCTTTACGATTGACCAATTCTGGTCGCTGACTATATTACTACTATATTACCGACAATTACTTTTTGGGCAACCCAATAGGAATGTATGAAAAAAATTATTATACCCTACACCATCACTGTGGTACAGTGTGTTATAACATTGCAGATTTGTTTGCCACGCTAAGGGGGAAACGAGGTAGACCTACTGATAAATATATCGTTCGGCTTAGAATCACATCCTGATTCGATGATTCGCTATGTCACCATCCGTCTGTCTGTCTGTCCATGTATTCGTGTGATCAAAGTACAAGTAGCATTTGTTGTCCAATTGGCATGCAATTTTGCACAAGTCCCTTTTTTGTATGAACGCTTTAGATTTAGAAAAATTCGGATCATATTTTGATATAGCTCTCATATATAACTCTCAGCCGATATGGCTTTTAAATGCCGCAGTCGCTACAATTTTAGTCAGATCTTTACAGCATTTTTCATGACATCTGGCATTTGACGATCCAATTCATGAGCCAAAATTTCTTAAAAATTAGTTCAGATTTAGCTATAGCTCCCATATATATTTTTCATCCGCCCTCGGCCTATGAAGGCTAAAATTTGACAAAATGTTTATTTTATACAAATTTTGTCAAAATTTTACTTCTTTGAAAAACTTTGAAAGACTATATGAAAAGAGGGATACTTTTCGGTTTGCTGGGTATGACCTCTCATTAGTTGTTCACATTTCCAATCGATTTAAACTTAAACAGTCCAACATGCCATCAAGTGGTACTTTGAAATGTGTAACTACAAGCAGAGCAACATGTTATTTCCCCCTTATCTTTCTTAAAATAAAACTACAAACTTGAACAACTCAAGCTGAAAACAAACAAAAGTAATTCAAAGTGAGATATGAGTAAGGACATGAAGACGAGAATGTTTTGCCTGGTAGTCCTGCTGTCCAATAGATAACATAGATATTTCAACACAAACATCATGTTCACATTTAATGGGGACTGGTCATGCATTCAAAATAGTTTACTTTTAGAAATAACATCTGAAATGAATTTCCAATATCGAAAACTATATTGAGGCGTGCTGAGGTAGAGGAAGGGGACTATTTGATGACTTTTTCGATTGGTTTGGGGGAATTAAAAATATCTAATGGCTAAAAAAAGACAATGTCTATCTACACATAATGCCAGACATAAAAATAGAATTGAATTTTTTATAACAACACAACAGGCAAGCGTACCAATTATATGAAATATTTGTAAAATCCTATGGAATGCCTAAAACTTAAAATTGAACTTTGTCCAGTGGACTTCAGTAAGCCTACTATAGGTTTTCAAATAGTCATTTGTATTTTTTTCACATGTTGGATGTTGTGACTAAAGACAGGGATTCTCCTCTTCAAAAAAAAAAAAAAATTTCATTATGGTAAAAACAATATTAAAAAGAAACTCAAAACTATATTAAATGTGTCGCACTTTGTATTTTAGAAACTTAATTTTTGCAAAATTTTGTTCTTATGAAAAAAAAAAACAAGTAAAAAGGCATTAAGTTCGGCCGGGCCGAACTTTGGATACACACCACCTCAGATATATATGTGAACAACCTTTCGTCAAAATCCAGTGAAAAATGCATAACTTATGCCCCATAGCAGCTATATTGACATATCAAACGATTTAGACCAGAGAGATCGGTCTATATGGCACCTATATCCAAATCTGGTTCGATCTGGGCCAAATTGAAGACCAATATCGAAGAGCCCAACACACCTCACTGTCCCAAATTTCGGCGACATGGGACAATCAATGCGCTTTTTATGGGCCCAAAACCTTAAATCGAGATATCGGTCTATATGGCAGCTATATCCAAATCTGAACTGATCAGGGCCAAATTGAAGAAAGATGTCGAAGGGCCTAAGACAACTCACTGACCCAAAATTCAGCAAAATCGGATAATAATTGCGGCTTTAATGGGCCTAAGATCATAAATCGGTGGATCGGATCCTGAATGCGACACTTCCAATTCAGTTTCCTGTCCAGATCACACTTTAGTATTTTACCGTGTGAGATATCGAAATAGTTCTATTGAGGAAATGTGGCAGATTTTAGTCTTCTCTGTGTGCACATTGAGACCCCTAGGTCTGACTTAGTCGCGTGCCAACGGCCCTTCTTCATAGCTGGCTGGATGGTTCGGTTCTTGAGTGGAATGGACGTAATGCTTATAGGTCTGCAGGCCTTTGGTGTCGCATAACTAGCATTGCCAGGCTTGGGTATAAATACCACCATTCCTCCTGACAGGCTTTCGGAGTATATGCAAGTCCCAGTCACACTGTGAATATGGTCCAGGTGGTGCGCCAGATAGTCTGCCCCCCTTCCGTAATGCAAATGCAAATTTTGCCCATGAACATTCCACTCAGGAACAGGGGCAAACTTCTCATACATCAATGAGTGCTGCAGTCCAATTCAAGTTTAAGCTCAATGATAAGGAGCCTCCTGTTTTTATCCGAGTCCGAACGGTGTGTCACCGTGCGACACCTCCTTGGAGAGACGTTTTGCAATGCATAGTACCTCACAAATGTTGCCAACATTAGGAGGGGAAAACCACCGTTGAAAATTGTTTCAGATGGTCTCGCCAGGATTCGAACCCTGGCGTTCAGCGACATAGACGGACATGCTAACCTTTGCGCTACAGTTACCTCCTCCTTCTATAATTAGGCACAAAATATTCAATCAGGTCCGGGTGACTTAAATGGTTTGAAGCCCCTCAAGGATTCCTTCACCATAAATTCTGTAGTGATAAGCCTTCGATGAACCTCATTATTCCAAAATTCCGGTGTCTCCGTGAGTCCCGTCGTATCTTGTGCGTTTCATTCAAAGTTTCAAAATTCAAAAATTCAAAAATTTTGCCAGAGCTTGGCCCCGCTTATTTGTGTTGGTACTACCCCACGGAATGTGGTGAGAGTTCGCATCGCACCCTATTAGTATGTCGTTCCCCGCCTGGTTTGCTTTCCTCACCAGTCCTTGCAGCTCTGATGTTGGTGGCGGTGTCGAAAGGCCGATTAAGAGATGAGCGATATACACCACCTTCTCCCTGCCTCACGACTGCTGCAGCCGACTTTGAAAACTCTGGGGAAAATTTATAATTAAAATTTTTAAGACAAATAACGCTGGTCCTCGGCCGAGTACCAGTGTTTGCATAGAATAATTTGTTGTTGATATGGTTCAGCCCAGAAACTTTGTTCCGAGCCGTCTATGGCTCCTGAATTAAGGCAATTTGAATCTTGCCTTGTTTATTTTCTCCATCTCCAAAGCGAGTGTAGCTATCTCGCTCCGGTAAAGGTTTATCTGGATGATCTCAATCATTGGTCCTCCATTAGATGGGCTTTTTGGGAGTGGGTGATGGTATCACCGTCTGCTCCCTGTTTTTTAGGCTGCATTGAGTTTCCCCTCACTGCACTGTCTGATGTTTTAATATTCGGATCTTTGCATATCCTAGTCTTCGGAATCTTGAGAAAGTCGGTAATGATTCCATCATCGGGTCACTATTCGTTGGGCTGTATTGAGTGTAGTAAAAAATATGCCATTTGAGAACGAACGAAGATAACTCTTTAAAATTTGGAATGGCTAGAGCTGAAGTGCTTGTGAGATGGTGTGCAATATTCCAAGGCCTCAGGTGGTCCGGGCGCCTCTTGGCAAGGCCCCTAAAATTGGACATCTCGGCATTTCGAAAAATTGTTCGGGCCGATAAATATGTGGTGCGATTTTCAATTTTTTGTTTGATAGTGCCTAAAAACCCTAAAAAAGTAGTCCGCTTAAGTTATACCATATATTCATTGGTTTAGTTTTTATTTGTTGAAATTTCGGCCGAGATTGGCTTCGCATTTTCCCATTTATGAAGGTATATGTGACTTGACTTTCATTTTGATGCATGATTTGAATTTGTGACTTTGTCGCAGAAAGTTTCCACATCTGATTATTCAGTCAAATGTTATACAGCTTGGAAGTACAAAAATGTGAAAAAAGTGTATCTTTTGCATTTTTTAGTCCAAACATGTAAAAGCGTGCAAAGTTCGGCCGGGCCGAATCTTATATGCCCTCTACCATGGATCGCATTTGTCGACTTCTTTTCCCGGCATCTCTTCTTAGGCAAAAAAGGATATAAGAAAAGATTTCCTCTGCTATTAGAGCGATATCAAGATATGGTCCGGCTTGGACCACAATTAAATTATATGTTGGAGACCTGTGTAAAATGTCAGCCAATTCGAATAAGAATTGCGCCCTTTGGGGGCTCAAGAAGTAAAATAGGGAGATCGATTTATATGGGATCTGTAGCGGGATATAGACCGATTCAGACCATAATAAATACGTATGTTGATGGTCATGAGATGATCCGTCGCACAAAATCGGATAATAATTGCGACCTCTACAGGCTCAAGAAGTCAAGATCCCAGATCGGTTTATATAGCAGCTATACCAGGTTATGAACCTATTTGAACCATACTTGGCACAGTTGTTGGATATCGTGCAAAAATTCATTCAAATCGGATAAGAATTGCGCCCTCTAGAGGCTCAAGAACTCAAGACCCAAGATCGGTTTATATGGCAGCTATATCAGGTTATGGACCGATTTGAACCATACTTGGTACAGTTGTTGGATATCATAGTAAAATACTTCGTGCAAAAATTCATTCCAATTGGATAAGAATTGCGCGTTCTAGAGGCTCAAGAAATCAAGACAAAAGATCGGTTTATATGGCAGCTATATCAGGTTATGGACCGATTTGAACCATACTTGGTACAGTTGTTGGATATCATAACAAAACACGTCGTGCAAAATTTCATTCCAATTGGATAAGAATTCCGCACTCTAGAGGTTCGAGAAAGCCATTGTAGAAGTCGTTGTCTAATATTTCAGTTCATTCGGATAAGAATTGCGCCTTGTAGGGGCTCAAGAAGCAAAATCGGGAGATCGGTTTATATGGGAGCTGTATTAAGCTATAGGTCGATTTAGATCATGTTTCACATGTATGTTGAAGGTCATGGGAGGAGCCGCTGTACAAAATTGGACATTAACAGCGCCCTCTAGAAGCTCAAGAAGTCAGATCCCAGATCGGGTTATATGGCAGCTATATCAGGTTATATACCGATTTCCACCATACTTAGGCACAGTTGTTGGATATCATAATAAAATACTTCGTGCAAAAATTCATTCCAATTGGATGAGAATTGCGCGTTCTAGAGGCTCAAGAAGTCAAGACCCAAGATCGGTTTATATGGCAGCTATATCAGGTTATGAACCGATTTGAAACTTGATTGACATAGTTGTTGGATATCATAGTAAAATACATCGTGCAAAAATTCATTCAAATCGGATAAGAATTGCGCCCTCTAGAGGCTCAAGAAGTCAAGACCCCAGATCGGTTTATATGACAACTATATCAGGTTATGAACCGATTTGCGCCATACTTGGCACAGTTGTTGGATATCATAACGAAACACGTCGTGCGAAATTTCATTCAAATCGGATAAGAATTGCGCCCTCTAGAGGCTCAAGAACTCAAGACCCAAGATCGGTTTATATGGCAGCTATATCAGGTTATGAACCGATTTGAACCTTATTTAACATAGTTGTTAGATATCATAACAAAACACGTCGTGCAAAATTTCAGTTCAATCGGATAAGAATTGCGACCTCTAGAGGCTCAAGATCTCAAGACCCCAGATCGGTTTATATGACAGCTAAATCAGGTTATGAACCGATTTGAACCATACTCGGCACAGTTGTTGAATGTCATAACGAAACACGTCGTGCGAAATTTCATTCAAATCGGATAAGAATTGCGCCCTCTAGAGGCTCAAGAACTCAAGACCCAAGATCGGTTTATATGGCAGCTATATCAGGTTATGAACCGATTTGAACCTTATTTAACATAGTTGTTAGATATCATAACAAAACACGTCGTGCAAAATTTCAGTTCAATCGGATAAGAATTGCGACCTCTAGAGGCTCAAGAACTCAAGACCCCAGATCGGTTTATATGACAGCTAAATCAGGTTATGAACCGATTTGAACCATACTCGGCACAGTTGTTGAATGTCATAACAAAATACGTCGTGCGAAATTTCATTTCAATCGGATAAGAATTGCGCACTCTAGAGGCTCAAGAAGTCAAGACCCAATATCGGTTTATATGGCAGCTATATCAAAACATGGACCAATATAGCCCATTTACAATACCATCCGACCTACACTAATAAAAAGTATTTGTGCAAAATTTCAAGCGCCTAACTTTACTCCTTCGGAAGTTAGCGTGCTTTCGACAGACAGACGGACGGACGGACAGACGGACGGACATGGCTAAATCGACTTAAAATGACATGACGATCAAGAATATATATACTTTATGGGGTCTCAGAGGAATATTTTGAGGAGTTACAAACAGAATGACGAAATTAGTATACCCCCATCCTATGGTGGAGGGTATAAACAGGAATTTTTTATTAAATTTTTTTTTTTTTTTTCAAAAAATTATCAAGTCGGACGACAAATGAATATTTGGCAGTCCGAATCATTTTTCGAAATGCCCAGGTGACCAACTTTAGCGCCCTGCCAAGATAGCACCTCAGCTTTACCAGGTATACATTTTATAAATTTATCTCTCTCTATTTGGGTTTTTAAAATTTTTTTAAAATTTATTAAAATTCTAACTTTAAGGAAATTTATATTCAAGTTTTCCCTTTTGAGAATTTTTTTTTTTTATTTTTGTCAAAATTATATTTTTTTTCGATGGCAATCCTGGCTGTAACCGCCCTGCCAAGATAGCACCTCAGCTTTACCAGGTATACATTTTATAAATTTATCTCTTTCTGTTAGGGTTTTTAAAATTTTTTTAAAATTTCAACTTTAGGGAAATTTATATTCAAATTTTCCCTTTTGAGAATTTTTTTTTTATTATTGTCAAAATTAATTTTTTTTTCGATGGCAATCCTGGCTGTAACCTTTATAGCTATGTTAGTGTTTCTTTTTTTATGTACAATATATGCCAGAATGTTATTGTCCTCCCTTTAACTAGCATTGAGAGCCGAGGTCTCTTTTGTCCTGTGCCACTATAAGAGGATTAATTTGTTTACCAACTGCCCAGGTGAATTAAATTCAAAGACCTCAATTCAGAACATATAAAATTCAATTTTATGTTGCCGCCAAAAGCTGTTGCATTGCTAGTCTCTGCAGTATTTGTCCAAAGTATTCCATTTTACCCACCTGAGCCAATATGAGAGTTTAGTGTGGGTGTGTGTATGCATGTTTGTGTATAAATTTCTCCACTATTTTTATCATCAAGTCACCAAATTGTATGAATGCTGTAATATCTGTAAGCCAGTAGGAGAGTCGCATAGACTAAAGGACACATCCATGTCAATAACAGTTATGACTGTGGAATGACTTATTCGCATGACATAGAAATATTTTTTGTGTGAGCTAAACAAAACAAAAAAAAAAAAACATCATACCCATGATAAAGCATACAAAGACACTTAATATGATTAGAGTAAATAAAAATGATTTGGGATGTTCCTTGTCACAAACACACATGTGTTTGTGTGTGTGTGTGTGTGAATAAGTGAATAACTGAAGATGTTCATGTGGGACAGCTTAAATAGTTATTATTAAAAAAAAATAATCACAGACGACTGCCGCTATTACAGATTTCAATAGACAAGGAGTAGTTAGGATTATTGGCAGGGATAAAGTATCCCCTGTTCCTTAATGGAATGTTCATGGGAAATTTAGTCAAGTTTAGTAGAAGTAATTATTTAAATGTGAATATGAACAAGTTAAAACTTATTAAGTTCGCTTGTCGATCTCTCGATACTCACCACCCTAGGTATATTTATTATTCTATTGAATTATAGCTTTACTATATCGATATCAATAGGCAATTATGGGCCTGGATCTGGATCATATTTGATTCAGGTGACGATAAGCCTTACCCAAATCACAGTGTCCGATTTCAGCGAAATCGGGCAATAAATGAGGCTTTCATGGTCTTAGAGCCTAAAATAGGCACGTCAGCTTATATGGCCGCTATATCCAAATATGGTCTGATTTTGATCATACTCGGTTCAAATATAGGGTAGCCTAGTGCAACACAGCGAAATAGGATAAATAATGCGCTTTCATGGGCTTAAGGCTCTAAATCAAAAGATCGGTCAATATGGCAGCTATGGAAGAATTTCGGCGAATCTAATAAACCTTTAAACTGTTTAAAATTACTGTCAAATAAATGAGGCTTATATGAACTTAAGTAAGATCTATGTAGCAGCTATATGTAAATATGACCACATTAAAACCATATTCGCTTTAGATGTGGAGAGTCCAAACACAACTCATTGTACCATATTTCAGGAAAATAGGAAACAAGTAAAAAGACATTAATTTTGGCCGGGACGAACTTTGGATACCCACCACCTCGGGTATATATGTAAACCACCTTTCGTCAACATCCTTTGAAAAATGCATACCTTATGCCCCATAGCAGCTATGTCGAAATATGTTCCGACTAAATACTAATAAGTACAAGTCATTGTTCAATAGTCTATAACAAATCTGAAATTTTGCAGCTATATTCCAATATAAACCGATCTGAGCCATATAAGACACTGATGTCGAAAAGCCTAACTTAAATCACTGTGTCAAATTTCAGTGAAATTGGATTATAAATGCGCCTTTTATGGCACCTAGACTCCAAATCGAGATATCGGTCTATATGGCAGCTATATCGAAATCGAAGAACCAATAATCACCAATAAATGCGACTTTTATGGCCATAAACCTTAAATCGAGAGGTCGGTCTATATGGCAGCTATATCCAAATCTGAACTGATCAGGGCCAAATAGAAGAAAGATGTCGAAGAGCCTAAGGCAAATCACTATATCAAATTTCAGCAAAATCGCATAATAAATGTGGCTTTTATGGGCCTAAGACCCTAAATCGGAGGATCGGTCTATATGGCAGCTATATCCAAATCTGGACCGATCTGAGCCAAATTGACGAAGAATATTGAAGGGCCTAACACAACTCACTGTGCAAAATTTCAGCAAAATCAGATAATAAATGTGGCTTTTGTGGGCCTAAGACCATAAATCGGAGGATCGGTCTATATGGCAGCTATATCCAAATCTGAACCGATCTAGGCCAAATTGGCGAAGAAGGTTGAAGGGCCTAACATAACTCACTGTGCCAAATTTCATCCAAATCGGATGTAAAATGTGGCTTTTATGGGCCTAAGACCCTAAATCGGCGGATCGGTCTATATGGCAGCTATATCCAAATCTAGACCGATCTAGGCCAAATTGACGAAGGATGTCGAAGGGCTCAACGCAACTCACTCTGCCAAATTTCATCCAAATCGGATATAAAATGTGGCTTTTATGGGCCTAAGACCCTAAATCGGCAGATCGGTCTATATGGGGGCTATATCAAGATATAGTCCGATATAGCCCATCTTCGAACTTAACCTGCTTATGGACAAAAAAAGAATCTGTGCTAAATTTCAGCTCAATATCTCAATTTTTAAAGACTGTAGCGTGATTTCAACAGACCGACGGACGGAGATGTCTAGATCGTCTTAGATTTTTACGCTGATCAAGAATATATATACTTTATAGGGTCGGAAATGGATATTTCGATGTGTTGCAAACGGAATGACAAAATGAATATACCCCCAATCGTCGGTGGTGGGTATAAAAAAACGTTTGTCCTCTGAGATAACTGCTCACAAAAACAAGTAAGAAGGCGTTAAGTTCGGCCGGGCCGAACTTTGGATACCCACCACCTCGGGTATATATGTGAACCACATTTCGTCAAAATCCAGTGAAAAATGCATACCTTATGCCCCATAGCAGCTCTATATATATCATCCGATTTAGACCAAATGCTTATAAGTACATGTCATTATTCAACCGAGAGATCGGTCTATATGGCAGCTATATCCAAATCTGGACCGATCTGAGCCAAATTGAAGACAAACATCGACGGGCCCAACACAAGTCATTGTCCCAAATTTCGGCGACATCAGACAATAAATGCGCTTTTTATGGGCCCAAAACCTTAAATCGAGAGATCGGTCTATATGGCGGCTACATCAAAATCTGAACCGATCTGAGCCAAATAGAAGAAAGATGTCAAAGGGCCTAAGGCAAATTACTGTCCCAAATTTCAGCAAAATCGGATAATAAATGTGGCTTTTATGGGCGTAAGACCATAAATCGGAGGATCGGTCAATATGGCAGCTATATCAAAATTTCGACCGATCTGGGCCAAATTGACGAAGGATGTCGAAGGGCCCAACGCAACTCACTGTCCCAAATTTCACCAAAATCGGATAATAAATGTGGCTTTTATGGGCCTAAGACCCTAAATCTGAGGATCGGTCTATATTTGGGACAATGACTTGTGTTGGGCCCTTCGATATTTGTCTTCAATTTGGCTCAGATCGGTCCAGATTTGGATATAGCTGCCATATAGACCGATCTCTTGGATGAACAATGACTTGTACTTATAAGCAGTTGGTCTAAATCGGATGATATCTATAGAGCTGCTAAGGTATGCATTTTTCACTGGATTTTGACGAAATGTGGTTCACATATATACCCGAGGTGGTGGGTATCCAAAGTTCGGCCCGGCCCAACTTAACGCCTTCTTACTTGTTTTTACCTATCTATTTTTAAAGACTGTAGCCTGATTTCAACAGACAGACGGACGGACGGACATGGCTAGATCGTCTTAGATTTGTATGCTGATCAAGAATACATATACTTTATAGGGTCGGAAATTGATACTTCGGTGTGATGCAAACGCAATGGCCCACCATCCTTCGGTGGTGGGTATAAAAAATGCGCCTGTTATAGGTTGATGATCCTAGGGCGGCAGATCGATGTATATGGCCACTATATCCAAATATGGTCTGGGTAGGGCCATATCTGCTTCGAATGTCTAAGCGCCTAGTAAAACTCACTGTTCCAAATTTCTGCTAAATCGGGTATTAAGTGCGGCTTTAATGGACATAAAACTTGGAATTACGCCGATTGGTCTATATGGCAGCTTTGTCTTATTATGGTCTCAAAATGAACCATATTCATTTCGCATTCCAAGCGCCCCAGTACAAATTTCAGCGTAATCTGCGCATGCAATGGGCTTAAGACGCTAAATCGGCAGATCGGTGTATATACCTATATCCAAATAATTTCCAATCTGGTCCATATTCGATTCGGATGTGGATGGGCCAATTAGCACTCACTTGTCTAAGTTTCAGCGAAATCGGGGAGTAAATTCGGGTTTTATGAGCTTAAAGCCCGGAAATTAATTTGGCAAAAAAATTCAAATATTAACTCGTGAATATTTCGTGCAACCATTTTTCACGACAAGATTGCATCGATGAATTTAAATATTTTAAGAGAAACAGTCGAGTGGATCGAACGTGTTATCATTTCGCTCCTCAAATACCTTGCAATAGGTACTACCTATTAGGAAAATATAAGAAACAATTTTAAAGCCTCAAAATGGACTCCAAAGACCCAACAGCTGCGGTGGTGGCATCAGACCGTAGTATGATGTCCGCCTCTCCTATGCCATATATACCGATCTTGGATCTAAACTTCTTGGGCTTCTAGAGGGCGCAATTCTTATCCGATTTGACTGAAATGTTGCACGAAGTTGTTTGTTATCAATTTCAATAACTGTGCTAAATATTGTTTAAGTCGGCTTCTCCCATGACCTTCAACAAATATGTCTAATATGGTCTTAATCGATCTATAGCCTGACACAGCTCCCATATAAATCGCTCGATCATGCTTTTTGAGCCCCTACAAGGCGCAATTCTTATACGAATGGACTGAAATATTACCCAATGACTTCTACTATGGTCTTCAACATTCAATTCATTTATGGTCCGAATCGGCATAACAATTCTTACCCATTATTCTTAGTGTGCCCAAAAAGAGATATCGCGCAAAGAACTCTACAAATGTGATCCATGGTAGAGGGTTTATTAGATTCGGCCCAGCCGAACTTAGCTCGTTCTTACTTGTTTCAAATTTAATTCTTCTTCTAGAGTATTTCATTGAAATTTATCTTTCATTAAATATATCGCCAAGTATGGATTAATAGCTAGTTTTTAAAGTTTATACTTTTAAGGCCACCGTGGCGCAGAGATTAGCATGTCCGCCTATGAATCCGAAAGCCTTAGTTCAAACCCCGGAAAAATTTTCAATGGTGGCTATCCCTATACTAATGCTGGCTACATTAGTGAGTGCCGTTCACAGTGCTTTCAAAATTAAATTTTTTTAAAGATTAAGTAAAAATATTGGGTTGCCCAAAAAGTAATTGCGGATTTTTCATATAGTCGGCGTTGACAAATTTTTTCACAGCTTGTGACTCTGTAATTGCATTCTTTCTTCTGTCAGTTATCAGCTGTTACTTTTAGCTTGCTTTACAAAAAAAGTGTAGAAAAAGTATATTTGATTAAAGTTCATTCTAAGTTTTATTAAAAATGCATTTACTTTCTTTTAAAAAATCCGCAATTACTTTTTGGGCAACCCAAAAAATTATAAAATTTTTGTTGGAAGTTAGTTTTGAAGGCAATTTTCTCAAAATATACCAAATAGCTGTAACGTGGTCTAACGAAATAATATTCTTTCCCTTCATTCAGAAAAAAAAAACTTTTGTCCTCTGAGATAACTGCTCACAAAAAAAAAAAATCAAATAGCCCGACATAAAATACGCCATATACCGAAAACAAGGCACTTAGAAAGGCAATATACGGACGTGGGGAGAAAAACGCTCACTCTCTCTATCACTTCCACTTTCTCTGTGACTTTGATTAATGTTGAAAACATTTAACACCACCAGTAAAGGGAGAAACTTGAAATGTACTGCTTACTTCATATATCCTTGCCTTTCCTTTCGCCCTTGCCCTTCACCCCAACGAATCCAATGTCTATTAAACGTTGTCGTCCCATACATGCATGCAATCAATTCAATGAATGGTAGTAACATCCCAGCAGCGGAAGACAGCTACCCTTCTCTTAAATACTAATGAAAGTTGACCTTACAAGAGAGCTCATACACATACACACTCAACTTCTAGCATCTTGCGTTAGTGAAGGCCTAAATGACAGCATTTTGTCAGCCAATGAAAATGCCACTAGTCATTACATGACAACTTCTTAGGATATGGCTAAGTGAATGTAAGATGTAAGAGTCATTTGTATGTTTAGTTTGCCTCTAATAGCCTACACCACCACTGCGGTACAGGGCATTATAACTTTTTGCAATTGTTTGCAACGCTAAGAAGAAGACTCATTTGAAATGATACAGAACCATTGAAATGATACAGACCCATTGAAAATGATACAGAACGGCTTAGAATCATTTCCACGATAGCGGTCCAACGAATGAAGATATCTGATAGAATTTTTGCACCGATCTCCCGATTTGACTTTTTGAGCCGCTTCGAGGCGGCTATTTTTGCCCGATTTGGCTGAAATTTTGCAGGTTGTGTTTTGTTACGACTTCCAATAACTGTGCCAAGTACGTCCCAAATCAGTCTATAACCTGATATAGCTCCCATGTAAACCGGTCTCTCGATCATCCTTTTTCGGCTCCTAGAAGCTTTAATTTTTGCTGGTTTGACAGAAGTTTGGCATGTAGAATAAAATAATGCCCTACAACAAAATTTATTTTGTATAAATTTTTAGCAGAATCAATGGTGGTGGATACCCAAGATTCGGCCCGGCAGAACTTAGCACGCTTTCACTTGTTTTTTTTTTTTTCAAATCGAAGTAGAACTGTTGTTATTGTTATCGCATAGACGAAAATCGGATAAAAAATTATTTATATAGTTCCGACTTTTGCGAGTTATAGTGAGAGTATCAACACAATTTTGTATCATTTAAATTCTGTCTCTGTCTAGAATTAGCAAAATATCGATGGCACTATCGATATTTTATCTTTTGTCTGAATACCGATTGATATATTTCCTATCGATACTATCGACAAAGTTCAATTTGTTGGCAAAATTTAACATAAATGAGCGATCCGACACTGAATGTATTCTATAAGATACATTGCGCCAATAGAGGGCGCAATTTCCATCTGATTGGGTTAAAATTGTGTACAATGATTTCTCTCGTCCGGGCCGAACTTTGGATACCCACCACGTCGGGTATATATGTAAACCACCTTTCGTCAAAATCCGTTGAAAAATGAATACCTCATGTCCCATACTACTAATACTAATACTAATACTAATACTAATACTAATACTAATACTAATACTAATACTAATACTAATACTAATACTAATACTAATACTAATACTAATACTAATACTAATACTAATACTAATACTAATACTAATACTAATACTAATACTAATACTAATACTAATACTAATACTAATACTAATACTAATACTAATACTAATACTAATACTAATACTAATACTAATACTAATACTAATACTAATACTAATACTAATACTAATACTAATACTAATACTAATACTAATACTAATACTAATACTAATACTAATACTAATACTAATACTAATACTAATACTAATACTAATACTAATACTAATACTAATACTAATACTAATACTAATACTAATACTAATACTAATACTAATACTAATACTAATACTAATACTAATACTAATACTAATACTAATACTAATACTAATACTAATACTAATACTAATACTAATACTAATACTAATACTAATACTAATACTAATACTAATACTAATACTAATACTAATACTAATACTAATACTAATACTAATACTAATACTAATACTAATACTAATACTAATACTAATACTAATACTAATACTAATACTAATACTAATACTAATACTAATACTAATACTAATACTAATACTAATACTAATACTAATACTAATACTAATACTAATACTAATACTAATACTAATACTAATACTAATACTAATACTAATACTAATACTAATACTAATACTAATACTAATACTAATACTAATACTAATACTAATACTAATACTAATACTAATACTAATACTAATACTAATACTAATACTAATACTAATACTAATACTAATACTAATACTAATACTAATACTAATACTAATACTAATACTAATACTAATACTAATACTAATACTAATACTAATACTAATACTAATACTAATACTAATACTAATACTAATACTAATACTAATACTAATACTAATACTAATACTAATACTAATACTAATACTAATACTAATACTAATACTAATACTAATACTAATACTAATACTAATACTAATACTAATACTAATACTAATACTAATACTAATACTAATACTAATACTAATACTAATACTAATACTAATACTAATACTAATACTAATACTAATACTAATACTAATACTAATACTAATACTAATACTAATACTAATACTAATACTAATACTAATACTAATACTAATACTAATACTAATACTAATACTAATACTAATACTAATACTAATACTAATACTAATACTAATACTAATACTAATACTAATACTAATACTAATACTAATACTAATACTAATACTAATACTAATACTAATACTAATACTAATACTAATACTAATACTAATACTAATACTAATACTAATACTAATACTAATACTAATACTAATACTAATACTAATACTAATACTAATACTAATACTAATACTAATACTAATACTAATACTAATACTAATACTAATACTAATACTAATACTAATACTAATAATTATGCTTTTTTCATCGAATTATGACGAAGTTGGTTTACATCTTTATCCGAAGAAGTGAGCAATTTTTATACCCTCCACCATAAGATGGGGGGTATACTAATTTCGTCATTCTGTTTGTAACTACTCAAAATATTCGTCTGAGACCCCATAAAGTATATATATTCTTGATCGTCGTGTCATTTTATGTCGATCTAGCCATGTCCGTCCGTCTGTCCGTCCGTCCGTCCGTCCGTCTGTCTGTCGAAAGCACGCTAACTTCCGAAGGAGTAAAGCTAGCCGCTTGAAATTTTGCACAAATACTTCTTATTACTGTAGGTCGGTTGGTATTGTAAATGGGCCATATCGGTCCATGGTTTGATATAGCTGCCATATAAACCGATCTTGGGTCTTGACTTCTTGAGCCTCTAGAGTGCGCAATTCTTATCCGATTGAAATGAAATTTTGCATGACGTGTTTTGCTATGATATCCAACAACTGTGCCAAGTATGGTTCAAATCGGTCCATAACCTGATATAGCTGCCATATAAACCGATCTTGGGTCTTGACTTCTTGAGCCTCTAGCGTGCGCAATTCTTATCCTATCAGAATGAAATTTTGCACAACGTGTTTTGTTATGATATCCAACAACTGTGCCAAGTATGGTTCAAATCGGTTCATAACCTGATATAGCTGCCATATAAACCGATCTTGGGTCTTGACTTCTTGAGCCTCTAGAGTGCGCAATTCTTATACGATGGGAATGAAATTTTGCACGACGTGTTTTCTTATTATATCCAACATTTGTGCCAAGTATAGTTTAAATCGGTCCATAACCTGATATAGCTACCATATAAACCGATCTTGGGTCTTGACTTCTTGACCCTCTAGAGAGCGCAATTCTTATCCGATTGGAATGGAATTTCGCACGATGTGTTTTGTTATGATACCCAACAACTGTGCCAAGTATGGTTCAAATCGGTCCATAACCTGATAAAGCTGCCATATAAACCGATCTTGGGTCCTGACTTCTTGACCCTCTAGAGGGCACAATTCTTATCCGATTTGAATGAATTTTGGCACGACGTGTTTTGTTATGATATCCAACAACTGTGCCAAGTATGGTTCAAATCGGTTAATAACCTGATATAGCTGTCATATAAACAGATCTGGGGATTTGACTTCTTGAGCTTCTAGAGGGCGCAATTCCTATCCGATTTGGCTGAAATTTTGCATGACGTATTTTATTTTTACTTTCAACAACTGTGTCAAATAAGGTTCAAATCGGTTCATAACCTGATTTAGCTGTCATATAAACCGATCTGGGATCTTGACCTCTTGAGCCTCTAGAGCCTCTAGAGGTCGCAATTATTCTCCGATTTGCCTGAAATTTTGTACGACGGATCCTCTCATGACCATCAACAAACGTGTTTATTATGTTCTGAATCGGTCTGTAGCCCGATACAGATGCCATATAAATCGTTCTCTCTATTTTACTTCGTGAGCCCCAATGGGCGCAATTCTTATACGAATTGGCTGAAATTTTACACAGGTCTCCAATATATTGTATAATATAATTGTGGTCCAAACCGGACCATATCTTAATATCGCTCTAATAACAGAGCAAATCTTTTCTTATACCCTTTTTTTGCCTAAGAAAAGATGCCGGGAGAAGAACTTGGCAAATGCGATCCATGGTGGATGCCCAAGATTCGGCCCGGTCGAACTTAGCACGCTTTCACTTGTTTTTTTTTTCAAATCGAAGCAAAACTGTTGGTATTGTTATCGCATAGACGAAAATCGGATAAAAAATTATTTGTATAGTTCCGACTTTTGCGAGTTATAGTGAGAGAATCAACACAATTTTGTATCATTTAAATTCTGTCCCTGTCTAGAATTAGCAAAATATCGATGGCACTATCGATATTTTATCTTTTGTCTGAATACCGATTGATATTTTTCCTATCGATACTATCGACAAAGTTCAATTTGTTGGCAAAATTTAACATAAATTAGCTATCCGACACTGAATGTATTCTATAAGATACAATGCGCCAATAGAGGGCGCAATTTCCATCTGATTGGGTTAAAATTTTGTACAATGATTTCTCTCGGCCGGGCCGATCTTTGGATACCCACCACGTCGGGTATATATGTAAACCACCTTTCGAAATATGTTCCAACCAAATAAAGACTATTTGTAAACTAATACTAATACTAATACTAATACTAATACTAATACTAATACTAATACTAATACTAATACTAATACTAATACTAATACTAATACTAATACTAATACTAATACTAATACTAATACTAATACTAATACTAATACTAATACTAATACTAATACTAATACTAATACTAATACTAATACTAATACTAATACTAATACTAATACTAATACTAATACTAATACTAATACTAATACTAATACTAATACTAATACTAATACTAATACTAATACTAATACTAATACTAATACTAATACTAATACTAATACTAATACTAATACTAATACTAATACTAATACTAATACTAATACTAATACTAATACTAATACTAATACTAATACTAATACTAATACTAATACTAATACTAATACTAATACTAATACTAATACTAATACTAATACTAATACTAATACTAATACTAATACTAATACTAATACTAATACTAATACTAATACTAATACTAATACTAATACTAATACTAATACTAATACTAATACTAATACTAATACTAATACTAATACTAATACTAATACTAATACTAATACTAATACTAATACTAATACTAATACTAATACTAATACTAATACTAATACTAATACTAATACTAATACTAATACTAATACTAATACTAATACTAATACTAATACTAATACTAATACTAATACTAATACTAATACTAATACTAATACTAATACTAATACTAATACTAATACTAATACTAATACTAATACTAATACTAATACTAATACTAATACTAATACTAATACTAATACTAATACTAATACTAATACTAATACTAATACTAATACTAATACTAATACTAATACTAATACTAATACTAATACTAATACTAATACTAATACTAATACTAATACTAATACTAATACTAATACTAATACTAATACTAATACTAATACTAATACTAATACTAATACTAATACTAATACTAATACTAATACTAATACTAATACTAATACTAATACTAATACTAATACTAATACTAATACTAATACTAATACTAATACTAATACTAATACTAATACTAATACTAATACTAATACTAATACTAATACTAATACTAATACTAATACTAATACTAATACTAATACTAATACTAATACTAATACTAATACTAATACTAATACTAATACTAATACTAATACTAATACTAATACTAATACTAATACTAATACTAATACTAATACTAATACTAATACTAATACTAATACTAATACTAATACTAATACTAATACTAATACTAATACTAATACTAATACTAATACTAATACTAATACTAATACTAATACTAATACTAATACTAATACTAATACTAATACTAATACTAACACTAATACTAATACTAATACTAATACTAATACTAATACTAATACTAATACTAATACTAATACTAATACTAATACTAATACTAATACTAATACTAATACTAATACTAATACTAATACTAATACTAATACTAATACTAATACTAATACTAATACTAATACTAATACTAATACTAATACTAATACTAATACTAATACTAATACTAATACTAATACTAATACTAATACTAATAATTATGCTTTTTTCATCGAATTATGACGAAGTTGGTTTACATCTTTATCCGAAGAAGTGAGCAATTTTTATACCCTCCACCATAAGATGGGGGGTATACTAATTTCGTCATTCTGTTTGTAACTACTCAAAATATTCGTCTGAGACCCCATAAAGTATATATATTCTTGATCGTCGTGTCATTTTATGTCGATCTAGCCATGTCCGTCCGTCTGTCCGTCCGTCCGTCCGTCCGTCTGTCTGTCGAAAGCACGCTAACTTCCGAAGGAGTAAAGCTAGCCGCTTGAAATTTTGCACAAATACTTCTTATTACTGTAGGTCGGTTGGTATTGTAAATGGGCCATATCGGTCCATGGTTTGATATAGCTGCCATATAAACCGATCTTGGGTCTTGACTTCTTGAGCCTCTAGAGTGCGCAATTCTTATCCGATTGAAATGAAATTTTGCATGACGTGTTTTGCTATGATATCCAACAACTGTGCCAAGTATGGTTCAAATCGGTCCATAACCTGATATAGCTGCCATATAAACCGATCTTGGGTCTTGACTTCTTGAGCCTCTAGCGTGCGCAATTCTTATCCTATCAGAATGAAATTTTGCACAACGTGTTTTGTTATGATATCCAACAACTGTGCCAAGTATGGTTCAAATCGGTTCATAACCTGATATAGCTGCCATATAAACCGATCTTGGGTCTTGACTTCTTGAGCCTCTAGAGTGCGCAATTCTTATACGATGGGAATGAAATTTTGCACGACGTGTTTTCTTATTATATCCAACATTTGTGCCAAGTATAGTTTAAATCGGTCCATAACCTGATATAGCTACCATATAAACCGATCTTGGGTCTTGACTTCTTGACCCTCTAGAGAGCGCAATTCTTATCCGATTGGAATGGAATTTCGCACGATGTGTTTTGTTATGATACCCAACAACTGTGCCAAGTATGGTTCAAATCGGTCCATAACCTGATAAAGCTGCCATATAAACCGATCTTGGGTCCTGACTTCTTGACCCTCTAGAGGGCACAATTCTTATCCGATTTGAATGAATTTTGGCACGACGTGTTTTGTTATGATATCCAACAACTGTGCCAAGTATGGTTCAAATCGGTTAATAACCTGATATAGCTGTCATATAAACAGATCTGGGGATTTGACTTCTTGAGCTTCTAGAGGGCGCAATTCCTATCCGATTTGGCTGAAATTTTGCATGACGTATTTTATTTTTACTTTCAACAACTGTGTCAAATAAGGTTCAAATCGGTTCATAACCTGATTTAGCTGTCATATAAACCGATCTGGGATCTTGACCTCTTGAGCCTCTAGAGCCTCTAGAGGTCGCAATTATTCTCCGATTTGCCTGAAATTTTGTACGACGGATCCTCTCATGACCATCAACAAACGTGTTTATTATGTTCTGAATCGGTCTGTAGCCCGATACAGATGCCATATAAATCGTTCTCTCTATTTTACTTCGTGAGCCCCAATGGGCGCAATTCTTATACGAATTGGCTGAAATTTTACACAGGTCTCCAATATATTGTATAATATAATTGTGGTCCAAACCGGACCATATCTTAATATCGCTCTAATAACAGAGCAAATCTTTTCTTATACCCTTTTTTTGCCTAAGAAAAGATGCCGGGAGAAGAACTTGGCAAATGCGATCCATGGTGGATGCCCAAGATTCGGCCCGGTCGAACTTAGCACGCTTTCACTTGTTTTTTTTTTCAAATCGAAGCAAAACTGTTGGTATTGTTATCGCATAGACGAAAATCGGATAAAAAATTATTTGTATAGTTCCGACTTTTGCGAGTTATAGTGAGAGAATCAACACAATTTTGTATCATTTAAATTCTGTCCCTGTCTAGAATTAGCAAAATATCGATGGCACTATCGATATTTTATCTTTTGTCTGAATACCGATTGATATTTTTCCTATCGATACTATCGACAAAGTTCAATTTGTTGGCAAAATTTAACATAAATTAGCTATCCGACACTGAATGTATTCTATAAGATACAATGCGCCAATAGAGGGCGCAATTTCCATCTGATTGGGTTAAAATTTTGTACAATGATTTCTCTCGGCCGGGCCGATCTTTGGATACCCACCACGTCGGGTATATATGTAAACCACCTTTCGAAATATGTTCCAACCAAATAAAGACTATTTGTAAACTAATACTAATACTAATACTAATACTAATACTAATACTAATACTAATACTAATACTAATACTAATACTAATACTAATACTAATACTAATACTAATACTAATACTAATACTAATACTAATACTAATACTAATACTAATACTAATACTAATACTAATACTAATACTAATACTAATACTAATACTAATACTAATACTAATACTAATACTAATACTAATACTAATACTAATACTAATACTAATACTAATACTAATACTAATACTAATACTAATACTAATACTAATACTAATACTAATACTAATACTAATACTAATACTAATACTAATACTAATACTAATACTAATACTAATACTAATACTAATACTAATACTAATACTAATACTAATACTAATACTAATACTAATACTAATACTAATACTAATACTAATACTAATACTAATACTAATACTAATACTAATACTAATACTAATACTAATACTAATACTAATACTAATACTAATACTAATACTAATACTAATACTAATACTAATACTAATACTAATACTAATACTAATACTAATACTAATACTAATACTAATACTAATACTAATACTAATACTAATACTAATACTAATACTAATACTAATACTAATACTAATACTAATACTAATACTAATACTAATACTAATACTAATACTAATACTAATACTAATACTAATACTAATACTAATACTAATACTAATACTAATACTAATACTAATACTAATACTAATACTAATACTAATACTAATACTAATACTAATACTAATACTAATACTAATACTAATACTAATACTAATACTAATACTAATACTAATACTAATACTAATACTAATACTAATACTAATACTAATACTAATACTAATACTAATACTAATACTAATACTAATACTAATACTAATACTAATACTAATACTAATACTAATACTAATACTAATACTAATACTAATACTAATACTAATACTAATACTAATACTAATACTAATACTAATACTAATACTAATACTAATACTAATACTAATACTAATACTAATACTAATACTAATACTAATACTAATACTAATACTAATACTAATACTAATACTAATACTAATACTAATACTAATACTAATACTAATACTAATACTAATACTAATACTAATACTAATACTAATACTAATACTAATACTAATACTAATACTAATACTAATACTAATACTAATACTAATACTAATACTAATACTAATACTAATACTAATACTAATACTAATACTAATACTAATACTAATACTAATACTAATACTAATACTAATACTAATACTAATACTAATACTAATACTAATACTAATACTAATACTAATACTAATACTAATACTAATACTAATACTAATACTAATACTAATACTAATACTAATACTAATACTAATACTAATACTAATACTAATACTAATACTAATACTAATACTAATACTAATACTAATACTAATACTAATACTAATACTAATACTAATACTAATAATACTAATACTAATACTAATACTAATACTAATACTAATACTAATACTAATACTAATACTAATACTAATACTAATACTAATACTAATACTAATACTAATACTAATACTAATACTAATACTAATACTAATACTAATACTAATACTAATACTAATACTAATACTAATACTAATACTAATACTAATACTAATACTAATACTAATACTAATACTAATACTAATACTAATACTAATACTAATACTAATACTAATACTAATACTAATACTAATACTAATACTAATACTAATACTAATACTAATACTAATACTAATACTAATAC
>NW_026739360.1:0-17066 GCF_963082655.1 Stomoxys calcitrans
AGCCAAAACCTTTGCCTCGAAAGTGGATATCAGATTCATACTTTACTTCCAAAAACCACATTTGAGCTTCATATTGCTATAGTTGGTTCAGGGGGAGTTTATGAGATGAGTCGTCACTGATACACTTGGACATAAAACAAATATCTAATAGAGTTTTTGGTGTATGTTTTATATTTTATAGCTAGACAGGGCCCGCTCCGCTGCGCCTTCTTTCACTTTCTTATTTTATCTGAGCCCTATACTATCACAGTCAGGAAAAAAGTCCTGTTTGGTGGTGCTAGTAGGGCCTTTCAGATATTTCGTCCCAATGTGGATATTATATTGGTTCTCTACTCCCAAATTTCTTTCATTTGAGTCTTATGAAATTGGTTCAAAATAAGATGTAGCTCCCACTTTGTAGTTGTAGGGAATTATACAGTCGGCACTCCCCGAAAGTAAGTTCGATACCATTACGCATGGAACTCGATTTCGTTTGCATGACCACCACGAGCATGCTTGCAGAAGCCTAGACGCTGAACCCAATTTTCGACGGTTTTCAAGCATAAATCGGCAGATACTGGTGCAATTTCCGGCTCGTATTCGTACGAAGTTCATCAATCGTCGCTGGCTTGTTGGCATAGACTTTAGGAAATTGTCGAACGGCGTCAAATCGCACGACCTAGGCGGCCAATTGACTGGACCATTTCGTGAGATTACACGTTCTCCGAACTTGGTTTCCAATAAACTGATTGTGACATTCGCTGTGTGGCTTATGGCGCCGTCTTGTTGGAACCAAATGTCCTCCAAGTCCATAGCATCGACTTGGGGCCAAAAATATTTCGTTATTATTGAACGGTAGCGATTCCCATTCATAGTAACGTGCCGGTCTAGATCATCACAGAAGAAGTACGGCCACCGGCCCATTATCCGCACCAAACCATAATTTTTTCGGAATGCAATGATGACTCATGGAGTACGTGTGGATTGCTGCCTGACCAATAACATATATTTTGCTTATTGATGAAGCCATTCAGCCAGATATGAGTCTTATCGTAACGCTCTTAACGTTGAGGCCACTGAATACGAATTTCGGTAGTAAATTTTAATAATTTCGACTCGTTGTTGGCTGGTGTCTCTTTTCATCATGAATTTTCAAACCTTACTGAAGAGAAATGTCAAAAGAGCGGCAAAATATATGGCGTCGTTCTCAGTCCCTATTGGTCTACTTTGTAGAGTCCCAGAAAAAAAAAAAAAACGTTAAATATACTCGCTGTGCTGGTTTGTATAAAAACAGCAGCTATACACAGTCTGCTTAAAAAAACTATGAAAATTATTGCATCCCTTCCGAAGTAAATTCTTCAAATATTTTTTTAAAAAAATACATAATACGTCTAGCCAACATAGATTTAAAGTCCTTGTTCTTATCTCAACATCATTGTTGGTTACCAAGGCATTCTCCTACTTAGAATATTAGAATAGTTTCCTTTTCTATGTTTTACCGGTCACAATAAAAATCTCACTTGTTTCGACTTTTTTCCACAATACTAATCTAAATACCTGTTCTGGATGTATTTTGATAATTGAATTTTAGATTACAAGTCCTTGATGTCTCAGCGATGAAATTTTCAATAAAAACTGGTTGTAAACAATTTTTTGTTCTCAAAGGAAAAAAATTCTTCTAGGAATGTATTTTTTTATACCCTCCACCATAAGATGGGGGGTATACTAATTTCGTCATTCTGTTTGTAACTACTCGAAATATTCGTCTGAGACCCCATAAAGTATATATATTCTTGATCGTCGTGACATTTTATGTCGATCTAGCCATGTCCGTCCGTCTGTCCGTCCGTCCGTCCGTCCGTCCGTCTGTCTGTCGAAAGCACGCTAACTTCCGAAGGAGTGAAGCTAGCCGCTTGAAATTTTGCACAAATACTTTTTATTAGTGTAGGTCGGTTGGTATTGTAAATGGGCCATATCGGTCCATGTTTTGATATAGCTGCCATATAAACCGATCTTGGGTCTTGACTTCTTGAGCCTCTAGAGTGCGCAATTCTTATCCGATTGGGATGAAATTTTGCACGACGTGTTTTGTTATGATATCCAACAATTATGCCAAGTATGGTTCAAATCGGTCCATAACCTGATATAGCTGCCATATAAACCGATCTTGGGTCTTGACTTCTTGAGCCTCTAGAGTGCGCAATTCTTATCCGATTGGGATGAAATTTTGCACGACGTGTTTTGTTATGACATCCAACAACTGTGCCAAGTATGGTTCAAATCGGTCTATAACCTGATATAGCTGCCATATAAACCGATATTGGGTCTTGACTTCTTGAGCCTCTAGAGTGCGCAATTCTTATCCGATTGGAATGAAATTTTGCACGACGTGTTTTGTTATGACATCCAACAACTGTGCCAAGTATGGTTCAAATCGGTCTATAACCTGATACAGCTGCCATATAAACCGATCTTGGGTCTTGACTTCTTGAGCCTCTAGAGTGCGCAATTCTTATCCGATTGGAATGAAATTTTGCACGACGTGTTTTGTTATGATATCCAACAACTGTGCCATGTATGGTTGTAATCGGTCCATAACCTGATATAGCTGTCATATAAACCGATCTTGGGTCTTGACTTCTTGAGCCTCTAGAGGGCGCAATTCTTATCCAATTTGAATGAATTTTGGCACGTAGTATTTTGTTATGATATCCAACAACTGTGCCAAATATGGTTCAAATCGGTTCATAACCTGATATAGCTGTCATATAAACCGATCTGGGATCTTGACTTCTTGAGCCTGTAGAGGTCGCAATTATTATCCGATTTGCCTGAAATTTTGTACGACGGATTCTCTCATGACCTAACATACGTGTTTATTATGGTCTGAATCGGTTTATAGCCTGATATAGCTCCCATATAAATCGATCTCTCTATTTTACTTCTTGAGCCCACAAAGGGCGCAATTCTTATTCGAATTGGCTGACATTTTACACAGGTCTCCAACATATAATTTAATTGTAGTCCAAACCGGACCATATCTTGATATCGCTCTAATAGCAGAGCAAATCTTTTCTTATATCCTTTTTTTGCCTAAGAAGAGATGCCGGGAAAAGAACTCGACATATGCGATCCATGGTGGAGGGTATATAAGATTCGGCCCGGCCGAACTTAGCACGCTTTTACTTGTTTTTTTTCAAACACTCACACCACTTCAAACTGCTTTACCTTCGTCTTCTAACCTGACCACTATTCATTACATTTGCCAGGCATATTGATTTGCTACACATGATAAAAAGAAAAGTTTTCTCTTTTTATCTTCAATCATTTTTTTGTGGGGATATAGGTTGGCCTTTTTTTGTATGGGTGGGTTAAACTCCTTACACATATAAAAGTTATTGAAGTGGAAAGAAAAAGTCAACGTTTCTATGACATTTGCCAATTTTTATTTGATTCTGTTTTTGCTTTTCAGGGTTATTTTCATTCCCCAGCTCCCTCTATACTGTTCCCTTTTTTGGGGTCCTAAGCTAAGGCCGATTATATTTTAAGGCATTTAACGTAATGTGCGGGCAATTTTTGATTTACAACAACACCAACAACTGCTTTCTTGTTTTCTTCTTCTTAGCCTAGAAGATGTATTTTGGGGTGGGGGTGGCGATGGAGGATTTTGAACGAATCGAAGGCTTTGAATTAAATTGGCAAGATATCTGAATGCTAACAAAAGTCAGGGGCCGTATGAGGAACACATTGGCAAACGTTTGCCAAATATTTGTCATTGATGGTTGTCCCCAACCCCGCTCGAAAAAGAAAAAATCAGACAAAATTATAGCATACGCACATGTACGATTATAATGCGCATTTATACGCATACTCTAGCACGTTTTTCATTTGTGTGATAGTAAATAGCACACATTTTAATGCCCTCCACCATAGGATGGGAGTTTACTAACATCGCTATTACGTTTGCAACATAGAAATATTGGTCTAAGACACTATATTCTTTCTTACATATAAAATTCAATTTGTGTTTGTTTGTCGGTTTGTTTCGGACTCAAAAACGGCTGAACCGATTTTGAAATTTTCACAGAATGTGTAGGGTGGTCCGGAAGGAAACATAGGCTATATAATTTTTTCATATAGGGAGGGGGCCGACTCTCCCTCTTACCACAAAAGTACTACACAAAAATATAAGTGGACCGATCGAGACAATATGGGATTCAAACGAAAGGTATTCAAGATTAGAGTACGAATTTTATAATACAAGTTGGGTCCAAGTACCTGGAGGGCCGCACAAGTCCTTTAAAATAGGTTTATTTGACGATCATGACAATATGGCACTCAAATGAAAGGTATTCGGAAGTAGATAACGAATATGGTCAGCATATTCGCCCTAAAGCACCCCCTAAACTGAACTTCATTTCCGTTGGGAATAAAGAGCGAATTTGATATCTATTTTCAGTGCAAAGTGCCGGTGGCCGCCCCAGCCCCCAAAAAAACCCTCAAAACGGTTCATATTTACCGGCTATGGCAATATGGGACTCAAATTAAAGGGATTTGGAAGTGCAGCAGGAATTCGATATCCATATTTGAAATGAAATGTATGAGGTGCATCCCTCCCTAATTTTTAAAAACAGGGGCAAACTTCTCACATATCAATGAGTGCTTTCCGATTCAAGTTTAAAATCAATGATAGGGGACCTTTTTTTTATAGCCAAGTCCGAACGGCGTCCCGCCGTTCCCTCCCTCTTTTGGAAAAACTGTTTTAAATGACCATGCAAGGTATTGTACCTTGCAAATGTCACCAACCACCGCCATGACAAATTAAGTCGATCTAGCCATGCCATTTCGTCTGTCTGTGGGAGCACGCTGACTTCCGAAGTGATAAAGCTAGGCGCTTTAAATTTTGCACAAATACTTCCTATTAGTGTAGGTCGGTTGGGAGTGTTAATGGGACATATCGGTTCATGTTTTAATATACCTGTCATATAAACCGATCTGGGATCTTGACATCTTGAGCCTCTAGACTGCGCAATTCTTATCCGATTTGGATCAAAATTTGAATGATGTGTTTTGTTTTGACTTTCAACAATTGTGGTTAGTATAGTCCAAATCGGTTCATAACCTGGTGCAGCTCCTAAATAAACTTATCTCCCGCTATTACTTCTTGAGCCTCTGGAGGGAGAAAATCTTATTCGATTAAGCTGAAATTTTGTACAACGGCTTCTCCTGTGACCTTCAACATTCGTTCCAAATTTGTTCGAATCGGCCCATTACCTGATATAGCCCCCATATAAACCCATCTCCTGATTTTACATCTTGCGCCCACATGGGACTCAATTCTTATCATTACCCTCTGTTTGCCTATAAAGAGATGCCGGGCAAAGAACTTGACGAATGAGATCCGTTTTGGAGAGTTTATAAGATTTGGTCTGGCCGAACTTAGCAAGTTTTTACTTATCGAACTATATCTTCATATAGCCCCCATATAGACCGATCCGACGTTTTAGGGCCTTAAACCCATAAAAGCCAAATTTATTATCGGATCTTGCTAAAATTTGGGACAGTGAGTTGTGTAAGGCCCTTCGATATCTTTCTTCAATTTGGCTCAGATCGGTTCAGATTTGGATATAGCCGCCACATAGACTCATTCGCCGATTAAGGGTCTTAGGCCCATAAAAGCCATATTTGTTATCCGATATTGCTGAAATTTAGGACAGTGAGTTGTGTTAGGCCCTTCGACATCCCTCTTCAATTTGGCATTGGTCGGTTCAGATTTGGAAACGACCCGCCGATTTAGGGTCGTAGGCCCATAAAAGCCATATTTGTTATCCGATTTTGCTGAAATTTGGGACAGTGAGTTTTGTTAGGCCAGTCGACATCCTTCTTCAATTTTCCCCATATTTGTTTTAGGCCCTTGAATATTCTTCTTCAATTTTGCTCAGATCGGTCCGGATTTGTTTATAGGTGCTATATGCACCGATCTCTCGATGAGAGGTTTTGGGCCCATAAAAGGCGAATTTATTTTCCGATTTCGCCGGATAGTGAGTTGCGTTAGGCTATTCGACAACTTACTGCAATTTGGCCCAGATCGGCTCAGATTTACATATAGCCGCCTTATAGACAGATCTCTCGATTAAAGGTTTTAGGCCTATAAAAGCCGCATTTATTGACCGATGTCGCCGAAAGATTTGATTTGAAAGATTCAGATTTGGATATAGATCGATCTCTCGATTAAAAGTCTTGGGCCCATAAAGGGCACTTATATTATCCGATTTCGCTGAAATTTGACACAGTGACTTATGTAAGGCTTTTCGACATCTGTGTTGTATATGGTTTAGATCGGTCTATATTTTGAAATGGCTACCAATATTTTGTTCTACAAAATAGAATACTTATTAGACCACTCAATGTCCGTGTCAAATTTGGTCCAAGTCGGACCATATTTCGATATAGCTGCGATGGGGGCATAAATTATGGATTTTTTACCGGATTATGACGAATGGTGGTTTACATATATACCCGAGGTGGTGGGTATCCAAAGTTCGGCCCGGCCGAACTTAACGCTTTTTTACTTGTTCCACATGCATTTTCCTTTTGGCCTATTTCTTTTCTTCCATCTGTGTATCTGGCCAATATTTCATGAATGTTTTTCTTTTCCAAAAATTTCTGCTATTTTTCTGAACACTGATGTATTGCGAATTAAATACGCCGCATTATATTCATGCATGCTTACATGAATACATATATATGCCAGGCATAGAAGCCAAAAGGGCAAATTGGAAATAAATACTTTGTGCCCCTACCTTCAGCCACACGCACACGCACTTACACACAAGAGATTGGAAACACGTTTTCTATATAAAATTATGATGCCTTATCTGAAATAAATTGGGAAAGGAAAAGAAAAAAGGGGAGAATACAATTATTGTCAAGCAAAAATGAGAAGATTCCCTTTTCTGTTCTGTTCTGCTTTCGTTGTTATTGTTACCACTCCTACTCCTTCTTATGGTGCCTTCCTGCTGGTTGATATGGTAGGGTATTGCTTTGGGCAAAAGTATCAGAGAAGGTAGGGGAGATTATTAAATTGGCTTATAAAACTTAACAAGAAAACTTTTCCCAATAATTTTGTAGCACAACAAGTAAATGTACTAATTTTCCTTCACAATGTTCTGTCGACTCAACCGTTGTTGTTGTTGTTGAAAGGAGTTTTTTTGCGAATTTATTTTTTGCAGCGTTTAGCATTTTTATTCGTTTGAGTGGCAGTTGGCTTCCTTGGCGTCTCTCTACTGCCTACTCCATAATATTTGAGATTTTGGGCTCTTTTTGTTTGTGCCTTTCCCTCCCAGTGTCGAAGAATCTTTCGTCTGAAGTAACTTTTCTCGCCGTGTTGCTCCCTCCTTCCCTGCCTCACTACTCTCGCAAACCCTACTCTAATGGTTTGTTTTGTGATTTTTTGTTGTTGAATCCTTTCATCGTTGTTATTTTGTTGTTAGCCTGGTTGTTTGGTTGTTTTACAAAATTAATTTGCTTATAATTTTAACGCTTCGTTTAACCCATTTCAAACAAAAATGTTAATAGTGTGAATGTGTCGGTGTGTGTATGTGTGTGTGTTTAAAGACCTAACTTTCGCTGCGTGTTGCCTGGTCTATGTTGTGGGTGTGCGTGGGTATTGGTGTCCTTTACTTATTTGCATGTTATGTGTCTGTCGGAGTTTGGAAAATTCCAACTCAGTGTGCATTGTTGTCCTACCAACTTTTCCCTGCACCAGAGTTAACAGCATGGAAAAAGAGTTAACTTCCTTTGAGTGCCAGCAAAAGATGTCTGCTACTGCTTAACGGTTGCTAATGAAATTATGCAACAATGCCTCACCAGTGCCTGTGCTGTGAATAAAATTGAGTTATTTTATTATACCCTCCTTATAGGATGGGGGTGTACTAATTTCGTCATTTGTAACGCCTCGAAATATGCGTCTAAGACCTCATAAAATAGCCATGCCCGTCTGTCGAAAGCACGCTAACTTTCGAAAGAGCAAAGCTAGGCGCTAGACCGGTTGTGAATGTAAATATGCCATATCGGTCCATGTGTTGATATAGCTGTCATATAAACCGACCTTGGGTCTTGACTTTTAGAGCTTCTAGAGGGTCCAATTATCCGATTTGGTTACATTTTGGCACGAATCATTTTGGTATAACTCCCAACAACTGTGCCAAGTATGGTCTAAATCAGTTCATAACCTGATTTAGCCGCCATATAAACCGATCTCCCGATTAGAATAATTGAGCCTCTAGAGGACGCAATTCCTATCCGATTTGGCTGAAATTTTGCATGACGTTTCGTTATAATTTCCAACAACTGCGCTAAGATGGTTCAAATCGGTCTATAACCTGATATAGCTAACATATAAGCCGATCTTGGGTCTTGACTGCTTGAGCTTCTAGAGGGCGCAATTCTTATCCGATTTGGCCGATATTTTGCATGAAAAGTTTTTTGACTCTCAACTGTGTCAACTATGGTCTAAATTAGTCCATATCCTGATATAGCCTTCATATAAACAATCTCACAATTAGTTATTTGGGCTTCTGGAGGGCGCAATTCTTATCCAATATGGTTGAAATTTTGCATATGTCGTTTTAGTATAACTTACAACAACTGTTCCAAGTATTGTCTAAATCGGTATATAACCTGATATCATAACAACATTGAGCTTAAAGTTTAATCGGACAGCACTCATTGATTTGTGAGAAGCTTGTCCCAGTTTCTTAATGGAATGTTCATGGGCAAATATGTAATTTGCAACCTGATATAGCTGCCATATAAACCGATCTCCCAGTTTGACTTTCCATTTGCCTGAAATTTTGCATCTGGTATTTCTCTATGACTGGTGTTTATACCCTACACCACCACTGTGGTACCCGGTATTATAACTTTGTGCATTTGTTTGCAACGCTTAGAAGGAGAAGAGCTAGACCCATTGATAAGTATGCCGATCGGCTTAGATTCACATCCTGAATCGATTTAGCTATGTCCGTCTGTCTGTATATGTATTCTTGTGATCAAGTTACAGGTCGCATTTATTGTCTGATTATCATGAAATTTTGCACAAGTCACTTTTTTGGCCCAAGGACGCTATTGATTTTGAACAAAATCGGTTCAGAACTAGATATAGCTCCCTTATATAAATCTCTCATCCGATTTGGCCTTTAAGGCTGTAGAAGCCACAATTTGGGTTCGATGTTTACAAAATTTGCCATGAGGTGCTTTATTTGACGTCTTCATATGTGTGCAGATTTAGCTCCCATTTATATATATATATATATAGCTGACCCGGGCCCGCTCCGCTGCGCCTTCTTTTAATTTATATGAGACAAAAGTTTCCTTGGAATATTTATTTTCGACAATTAAAGATCTTTTAGTGAAATACCATTCTACCAAAATAGTATATCGCTTGACTAACAGTTTAACAATATAAGTGCCCTTATCTGAATCCCATATGATCTTTATTGATCTACGAATTTAAGTTTGGATGTAAGGTGTACTCCATTCTTAAAATACTTCATTTCAGCCCGATATTCTCATGATGTCTGGTTTTGTGGTGTTTTCGGGGGAGAGGTGGTCCCCCAGATACTTGGCCCTGAAAAAATATCAGCATCGTGCTCTTTTCTCAAATACCATATATTTAGACCCCATATTGCCATTGGCTTAGGTGGAGTGTACAAGATGAGGCGTCTCCCAAACACAAGGCTCCAAAATAGGTTATCTAACTCGTTTTCTTATCTCAAATACCCTTCATTTGAGCCACATATTGGTATGGTCGAAAATTTTTTTCCCTTTGGAGGTGTTTTGAGAAAGGGATGATGCCCCAAATACATGGTCCTACATTTAGATATCAAATTCGTATTCTACTCCCAAAAACCTTTATCTGAGCCCCATATTGCGATAGTCTGTAAAAAATTGCTGTTTGTAGGGTATTTTGGGAAAGGGGTAGACCCCCAGAAAATTGGTCCTAAAAATGGGTATCAATTCATGCTCTACCCCCCAATACCTTTCATTTAAGCCCCACATTGTCATGGTGGGTAAATATGCCCGATTTAGTGGTGTTTTGGAGAGTGGGATGGTCCCCCAAATTCTAATCCCTGAAAATATATCAGCAACGTGCTCTATTCTCATATATCTAGGTTGCCCAAAAAGTAATTGCGGATTTTTTAAAAGAAAGTAAATGCATTTTTAATAAAACTTAGAATGAACTTTAATCAAATATACTTTTTTTACACTTTTTTTCTAAAGCAAGCTAAAAGTAACAGCTGATAACTGACAGAAGAAAGAATGCAATTACAGAGTCACAAGCTGTGAAAAAATTTGTCAACGCCGACTATATGAAAAATCCGCAATTACTTTTTGGGCAAACCATTATATATCATTTAATTGAACCCCATATTGCCATAGCCCTCAGAATTGAATATCAAATTCGTTTTCTAATCTCATTTAAACTCCTTGTTGCAAAAGTCAGCAAATATGTCCGGTTTGGGGTATTGGCCCTAAAAACTATGAATATTTAGTTCCATTCTCTTTAATACCCAAATTGTCTTGGTTAGCAAATACGTCCTATTTGGGGGTTGTTATGGTGGTGGGACGTCCGCTAGACAGTTGGCCCCTAATGTTGATCCCCACATACCTTTAATTTGAGCCCAATATTTCCATAGTCGGCAAACATGACCAGCTTGGGGGTGTTTTGGGGGATGGACGGCCACTCAGTGAGTTTGCCTTGAAAATATTTATCGGATTCGTGTTCCACTTTAAAAACCCTCTTATTTGAGCCTCATATTGCAATAGTCAGAAAATACTTACTATTTAGGTGGTGTTTTGGGGGTGGCGTGGCTCCGTAGACACTTTTTCCGAATATTGATTTCAAATTCGTGCTTTACTCACAAAGGCCTTTCATTTGAGCCCCATATTGCTATGGTCGTAAATTTGTCCCCTGTAGGGGATGTTTTAGGTGAGAGGCGGCCCCCCAAACACTTGGTCCCATATTTGGATTATTTAAGCCCCATATTCCCGTGGTCTGTAAATAAGTCCTGTTTGGTGGTGTTTTGGTAGAGGGGTGGACCCCAAAAAACGTGGTTCCACATTTGGATATCAGATTCGTATTCTACTCGCAAATGCCTTTCATTTGAGTCCCATATTGCAATGGTCGGTAAATATGTCCGATTTAGGGGTGTTTTGGGGCTTGGGGTGGTCCCTCTAGCACTTGATCCGACAATTGGATATCAGCTACGTTTTATTATCCTAAATACCTTTCATTTGAGTCCCATATTGTCGTGATTGGCCTAAATATATGTTTGGTTGGTTTTAGCGTGGGACAGTCCCCCAAGGTACCCATCTGTTATAGATTCAAAAATTGTTAGCATATTTTCTTTTATTTTCTTCCAAAAATTTTGTGTGTATCTTTCATTTCAAACTTGCCACTGTCACTTTACGCATTCCCATACAAGTCTTCAGTTTTTCCCCCCCTTAGCTATCTAAAAATGACTTTCACACATTATAACATATTTACGCTTGTTTTCCTAACAGGTGCAGGGAGTATTTTCCTCAATCCGGAAGTCATTAGTGTGGGGTTAAGGGAAACGCCCTCACTCCAACATTCGTTCAAATTTAAAATTGGAATTTTTTCAGTTAGGGGATGTTGATGTGATTCTTATGAACATTATTTTATTTCTTGTTATTTATTTTTTTGTAAATTTCAAAAAAGAAGAACAAATAAAACACTTTACCACAAAGTTTTATTCTTCACCAAAGACTGACAATTGTATTGTTAACAACGAAGCGGCGGCATACGCATAATTAAAAAGAACACATCTCAACAAACTTCCGGGCGGATGGGCACATAAGCACACTCACTTACACACACATATAGCTCTATATGGGCTGCAGTACACATTTTGGAAAAAATATCAGGGAATGTTGTTTTTGAAAAACGAAAAGCTACAAACAAAGCCCTCTCAAAGGACACAAAGACAAAGAAGCCTCCTTGCAAAGCAGCACCCTTGGCAAGAATGAATAAATATAAGGTTTGCTTGGCCCAACAAATGCAAAGGTGTGGGTAAATCTTTTAAAATCAACATTAGCATACGCCAAACCAGCAATTTGCCCCCTTCTTTTGTAAGCCCAGCGGTATGATATTTTCCATTATAGCAATGCAGTCAACAACATCATCCACTCATACAATGGTAAAAAGTAGCAAAAACAACAATATCGCGCGACGTATGCTCATTGACGCTGATGACGATGGGGCCATGACGATAATGAATGAACGACGTAGAAAGGGACATAGCCAGGACGACAAGCCAAGTAATGGAAACACAGACGGCCAAACAAGCGGCCCTTGGTTATAGCGAATGGTTGCAGGGTGTCATAGCAGCAGATGTCACTACCGCTAAAATATTTGTTGTTGTTTAAAAGAAATTTTGCGTATGCTCAAGAATAAGCATTGCCACCAGCATCAACTTTCCAAAATAAAGTTAAAACATGCAGCAGCAAGTGCAAAATAACAAATGATTCATACCACCAACCAAATCAACAATCTCCATGCTCTAAGGGGAACGATAAGGTATGCTACAAACTTAGAAACAGTCACAGTGCGCTGGAAGGATAAAACAAATTTTGGGAAAATAAATATCTGACCTAATTTTTGGAAAATAACAATCTGACAAAACAATCTATGAAAATTAAAATTTTAAGAAAGTTTTTATGAACAAGTAAAAAGGCGTCCGGGCCGAACTTTGGATACCCACCACCTCGGGTATATATGTAAATCACTTTTCATCAAAATCCAGTGAAATTTGCATACCTTTTGTCCAACAGCAGTTATATCGAAATATGATCCGATTTGGACCAAATACTAATAAGTACAAGTCAATGTTCAATTATGTATAACAAAATATTGGTCTTTTTAGTAGCTATATCTAAAAATAAACCGATCTGAACCATATACAACATGGCAGCTATATCCAAATCTTAATCGATCTGAGTGAAATTGAAAAAGGATGTCGAAGGTCCCAACACAAATCACTGTCCCAAATTGCGGCGACATCGGACAATAAATGCGCTTTTTCTGGCCAAAAAACCTAAAACCGAGAGATCGGTCTATATGGCAGCTATATCCAAATCTTGAACGATCTGTGCCATAATGTAGAACTATGTCAAGGGATTTAACCTAACTCAATGTACCAAATTTCGGCGACATCGGACAATAAATGCGCCTTGTATGGGCCTAAGACCCTCAATAGGAGGATCGGTCTATATGACAGCTATATCCAAACCTGAAACGATCTGAGCCAAATTGACGAAGGATGTCGAAGGGCCAAATATTACTCACTGTCCCAAATTTCGGCGACATCGGATAATAAATGCGCCTTTTATGGGAAAATACCCTTAAATCGAGAGATCGGTCTATATGGCAGCTATATCCAAATATGGACCGATCTAGGCCAAATTGACGGAGGATGTCGAATGGCCTAACACAACTCACTGTCCCAAATTTCAGCAAAATCGGATAATAAATGTGGCTTTTATGAGCCTCAGATCCTAAAACGGAGGATCGGTCTATATGGCAGCTATATCCAAATCTAGACCGATCTGGGCGAAATTGACGGAGGATGTTGAAGGGCTTAAGACAACTTACTGTCTCAAATTTCAGCAAAATCGGATAATAAATGTGGCTTTTATGGGCGGATCGGTCTATATGGGGGCTATATCAAGATATATTCCGATATAGCTCATCTTCGAACTTAACTTGCTTATGGACAAAAAAATACTCTGTGCAAAATTTCAGCTCAATATCTCTATTTTTGAAGACTGTAGCGTGATTTCAACAGACAGACGGACGGACATGTCTAGATCGTCTTAGATTTTTACGCTGATCAAGAATATATATAAAGGGTGATTTTTTTGAGGTTAGGATTTTCATGCATTAGTATTTGACAGATCACGTGTGATTTCAGACATGGTGTCAAAGAGAAAGATGCTCAGTATGCTTTGACATTTCATCATGAATAGACTTACTAACGAGCAACGCTTGCAAATCATTGAATTTTATTACCAAAATCAGTGTTCGGTTCGAAATGTGTTCATTCACCGTAACGTTGCGTCCAATAGCATCTTTGAAAAAATACGGTCCAATGATTCCACCAGCGTACAAACCACACCAAACAGTGCATTTTTCGGGATGCATGGGCAGTTCTTGAACGGCTTCTGGTTGCTCTTCACTCCAAATGCGGCAATTTTGCTTATTTACGTAGCCATTCAACCAGAAATGAGTCTCATCGCTGAACAAAATTTGTCAAAATTTGAACACATTTCGAACCGAACACTGATTTTGATAATAAAATTCAATGATTTGCAAGCGTTGCTCGTTAGTAAGTCTATTCATGATGAAATGTCAAAGCATACTGAGCATCTTTCTCTTTGACACCATGTCTGAAATCCCACGTGATCTGTCAAATACTAATGCATGAAAATCCTAACCTCAAAAAAATCACCCTTTACTTTATAGGGTCAGAAATGGATATTGCGAGTTGTTGCAAACGGAATGACAAAATTAATACACCCCCATCCTTCGGTGGTGGGTATAAAAATAAGTAAAAGCGCGTGGATTCCCACCACCTCGAATCTTATATACCCTCCACCATTGATCGCATTTGTGGAGTTCTATGCGCGGTATCTCTTTTTAGACAAACACAGAATATTGAATAAAACTGTTATCCTATTGGAGCTATATCAAGTTATAGTCCGATTCGGACCATAAATGAATGCTGAACATTGTAGAAGTCATTATGTAATATTTCAGTTCATTCGGATAAGAATTGCGCCTTGTATGGGTTCAAGAAGCAAAATCGGGAGATAGGTTTATAAAGGAGTTGTATCAAGCTATTTATCGATTCAGACCATACTGGACACGTATGTTGAAGGTCATGAGAGAAGCCCTTGTACAAAATTTCAGCCAAATCGGATGAGAATTGCGCCCTCTAGAGGTTCAAGAAGTCAAGATCCCAGATCGGTTTATATGGCAGCTATATCAGGTTCTACATCGATTCTTAGCACAGTTATTGGAAGTCATAACAAAACACCTCATGCAAAATTTCAGCCAAATCGGATGAGAATTGCGCCCTCAATTGGCTCAAGAAGTCAAGATCCAAGATCGGTTTATATGACAGCTATACCCGATTATGAACTGATTTGAATCATACTTAGCACAGTTGTTGAAAGTAATTCCAAAACTCTACGTGCAAAATTTCAGTTAAATCGGATAAGAATTGCGCCCTCTAGAGGCTCAAGAAGTCAAGACCCCAGATCGGTTATATGGCAGCTATATCAAAATATGAACCGATTTTAGCCATACTTAGCGTAGTTATTGGAAGCGATGCCAAAACACTACGTTCAAAATTTTAATAAAATCGGATAAGATTTGAGCCCTCTAGGGGCTCAAGAAATCAAGTTCCAAGATCGGTTTATATGACAGCTACACCAGATTATGAATTGATTTTAACCATACCTGGCACAGTTGTTGGATATCATATCAAAACACGTAGTGCAAAATGTTATTCAAATCGGATAAGAATTGCGCACTCTAGGGGCTCAAGAAGTCCAGACCCAAGATCGGTTTATATGGCAGCTATATCAGGTTATGAGCCGATTTGAATCATACTTGGCACAATTGTTGGATATCATAACAAAATACGTCGCGCAAAATTTCAGTTAAATCGGATGAGATTTGCGCCTTCTAGAGGTTCAAGAAGTCAAGACCCAAGATCGGTTTATATGGCAGCTATATCAAAACATGAACCGATATAGCCCATTTACAATACCACCGACCTACACTAATAAGAAGTATTTGTGCAAAATTTCAAACGGCTAGCTCTACTCCTTCGGAGTTAGCGTGCTTTCGACAGACAGACGGACGGACGGACGGACGGACGGACGGACGGACGGACATGGCTAGATCGACATACAATTTCGCGACGATCAAGAATATATATAGTTTATGGGGTCTCAGACGAATATTTCGAGTAGTTACAAACAGAATGACGAAATTAGTATACCCCCCATCCTTTGGTGGAGGGTATAAAAAGAGAATCTAAGCAAAGTTTCTGCTCAATATCTATTTTTATCAATATCTATTTTTATACCCACCACCGTAATATACGATATATATTCATTTTGTCATTGCGTTTGCAACACAACGAAACATCAATTTCCGACCCTACAAAGTATATATGTTTCGGATCGTCATAAAATTCTAAGACAATTTAACGATGTCCGTGTGTCTGTCCGTCCGTCTGTTGTAGTCACTCTACAGCCTTCAAAAATTGAGATATTGAGCTGAAATTTGGCACAGATACGTCTTTTTGATGCACACTAGTTAAGTTCTTGAACGGCGGCAAATCGGACCATATTTCGATATAACTGCTATATAGACCGATCTGCCCATAAACGGTCTTAAGCCTCTAAATGCTTTATATTTATCCAATTTTGCTGAAATTTGAAAAAGTGATTTATTGTCTGAAAATTTTACTATATATATATGAGTTCTCTGGACCTGAATAAAATATGATCCAGACCAGCCCCTATTGAGATATTACTACGGATATAGTACTGGAGATAAGGATGATTATTATATCTAAAGTTGGGCACGGCCGAACTTAACACGTTTTTACTTGTTACAGGCTGTAATGTGATTTCAAAAGACTGACGGACGGACATGGCTAGATGGTCTTAATTTTTTACGACGATCATGAATATATATACTTTATAGTAATTAGGATATTTCGATGTGTTGCAAACGGAATGACAAAATTAGTATATCTCCATCGTTCGGTGGTGGTATAACAAGTAAGAGAATGCCAAGATCGGCCGGGCCGAATTTTATAAACCCTTGCAAAATTTCATTCCAATCCGTTAAGAATTGCGCACTCTAGAGGCTCAAGAAGTCACGATCCTAGATCGGTTTATATTGCAGCTATATCAAAACATGGACTGATTTACAATACCAACCGACCTACACTAATAAGAAGTATTTGTGCAAAATTTCAAGT
>NW_026739361.1:0-33097 GCF_963082655.1 Stomoxys calcitrans
TCTGATTTGAGGCCTCATGTTGCAATAGTCAGAAAATACGTCCTATTTGGGTAGTGTTTTGGGGGTAGCGTGGCCCCATAGACACTTTTCCCGAATATTGATATCAAATTCGTGCTTTACTCCCAAAGACCTTTCATTAAGCCCCATATTGCTATGGTCGTAAATTTGTCCCCTTTGCGGATGTTTTTGGTGAGAGCGGTCCCCCAAACACTTGGTCCATATTTGCATTTTAGATGCGTATTCTACATTTTAATAACTTTTATTTAAGCCCCATATTCCCATGGTCAGTGAATAAGTCCAGTTTGGGTGGTGTTTTGGGGAAGGGGTGGACCCTCAGAAACGTGGTCCACATTTGGAAATCAGATTCGTATTCCACATTCAAATACCATTTATTTTAAGCCCCATATTGCCATGGTCACTAAATAAATTCTGTTTGGGGGTGTTTTGTGAAGGGGTGAACCCCCTGAAACATGGTCCCACATTTGGATATCAGATTCGTATTCTACTCGCAAATACCTTTCATTTGAGTCCCATATTGCCATGGTCGATAAATATGTCCGATATAGGGGTGTTTTGGTGTTGGGGTGGTCCCCCTAACACGTGGCCCGACTATTGGATATCAGATACATTTTCTTATCCTAAATACCTTTCATTTGAGTCCCATATTGTCGTGATTAGTCTAAATTTATATTTGGTAGGTTTTAGGGTGGGGCAGGCCCCCTAGGTACCCCATCCGAAATTTGAATACCAAGTTTTTATTTTTAGGGCACTATATGAGAGCACACAAAATTTCGCTTAAATCGCTCCACCCATCTCCAAAGTAGGGCGTTTCTGAAAATTATGGTAAGGGGGAGGGTCCGCCCCCCTTTAGATATCAAAAAATGTAGTACCCTATTTTCACCACGGGCTCATTATGCACCATCTGTGAAATTTCAAGAAAATTGGTTCAGCCTTTTCTGAGTCGGAACACACAAACATACAAACAAACAAACCTACAAACAAACACAAATTTATTTTATATATAAGTTTTAACTGAAATTTGAAGCATTGACTTATGTAAGGCTTTTCGACATCCATGTTGTATAGGGTTCAGATCGGTTCATTTTTATACCTTCCACCATAGGATGGGGGGTATACTAATTTCATTATTCTGTTTGTAACTACTCGAAATATTCGTCTGAGACCCTATAATATATATATATATATATTCTTGATCGTCGTGACATTTTATGTCGATCTAGTCCGTCCGTCTGTCCGTCCGTCCGTCCGTCCGTCTGTCTGTCGAAAGCACGCTAACTTCCGAAGGAGTAAAGCTAGCCGCTTGAAATTTTGCACAAATACTTCTTATTAGTGTAGGTCAGTTGGTATTGTAAATGGGCCATATCGGTCCATGTTTTGATATAGCTGCCATATAAACCGATCTTGGGTCTTGACTTCTAGAGCCTCTAGAGGGCGTAATTCTTATCCGATTTGAATAAATTTTGGCACGACGTGTTTTGTTATAATATCCACCAACCGTGCCAAGTATGGTTTAAATCGGTTCATGACCTGATATAGCTGTTATATAAACCGATCTTGGGTCTTGACTTCTAGCGCCTCTAGAGTGCGCAATTCTTAACCGATTGGAATGAAATTTTGCACGACGTGTTTTGTTATGATATCCAACAACTGTGCCAAGTATGGTTCAAATCGGTTCATAACCTGATATAGCTGCCATATAAACCGATGTGGGATCTTGACTTCTCGAGCCTCTAGAGGGCGCAATTCTTATCCGATTTGAATGAATTTTGGCACGATGTGTTTTGTTATGATATCCACTAACCAAGTATGGTTCAAATCGGTCCATAACCTGATATAGCTGCCATATAAACCGATCTTGGGTCTTGAATCATTGAGCCTCTAGAGTACGCAATTCTTACCCGATTGGAATGAAATTTTGCGCGACGTGTTTTGTTATGATATCCAACAACTGTGTCAAGTATGGTTTAAATTGGTTCATAACCTGATATAGCTGCCATATAAACCGATCTTGGGTCTTGACTTCTTGAGCCTCTAGAGTGCGCAATTCTTATCCGATTGGAATGAAATTTTGCACGACGTGTTTTGTTATGATATCCAATAACTGTGCCAAGTATGGTTCAAATCGGTCCATAACCAGATATAGCTGTCATATAAACCAATCTGGGGTCTTGACTTCTTGAGCCTCTAGAGGGCGTCATTCTTATCCGATTTGAAGTAATTTTTGCACAATGTGTTTTGTTATGATATCCAACAACTGTGCCAAGTATGGTTCAAATCGGTTCATGACCTGATATAGCTGTCGTATAAACCGTTCTTGGGTCTTGATTCTTGAGCCTCTAGAGTGCGTAATTCTTATCCGATTTGAATGAGTTTTTGCACGAAGTATTTCGTCATGATATCCAACAACTGTGCCAAGTATGGTTGAAATCGGTTCATAACCTGATATAGCTGTCATATAAACCGATCTGGGATCTTGACTTCTTGACCCCTAGAGGTCGCAATTATTATCCGATTGGAATGAAATTGTGCACGACGTGTTTTGTTATGATATCCAACAACTGTGCCAAGTATGGTTCAAATCGGTTCGGCTGCCATATAAACCGATCTTGGGTCTTGAATCATTGAGCCTCTAGAGTACGCAATTCTTACCCGATTGGAATGAAATTTTGCGCGACGTGTTTTGTTATGATATCCAACAACTGTGTCAAGTATGGTTCAAATGGGTCCATCTTTTGATATAGCTGCCATATAAACCGATCTTGGGTCTTGACTTCTTGAGCCTCTAGAGTGCGCAATTCTTATCCGGTTCGAATGAAATTTCGCACGACGTGTTTTGTCATGATATCCAACAACTGTGCCAAGTATGGTTCAAATGGGTCCATCTTTTGATATAGCTGCCATATAAACCGATCTTGGGTCTTGACTTCTTGAGCCTCTAGAGTGCGCAATTCTTATCCGATTGGAATGAAATTTCGCACGACGTGTTTTGTCATGATATCCAACAACTGTGCCAAGTATGGTTCAAATCGGTTCATAACCTGATATAGCTGTCATATAAACCGATATGGGGTTTTGACTTCTAGAGCCTCTAGAGGGCGTAATTCTTATCCGATTTGAATAAATTTTGGCACGACGTGTTTTGTTATGATATCCAACAACTGTGCCAAGTATGGTTCAAATCGGTTCATGACCTGATATAGCTGTCGTATAAACCGTTCTTGGGTCTTGATTTCTTGAGCCTCTAGAGGGCGCAATTCTTATCCGATTGGAATGAAATTTTGCACGACGTGTTTTGTTACGATATCCACCAACCGTGCCAAGTATGGTTCAAATCGGACCATAACCTGATATAGCTGTCATATAAACCGATCTGGGATCTTGACTTCTTGACCCCTAGAGGTCGCAATTATTATCCGATATGCGTGAAATTTTGTACGACGGTTCCTCTCATGACCATCAACAACCGTGTTTATTATGTTCTGAATCGGTCTATAGCCCGATACAGATCCCATATAAATCGTTCTCTCTATTTTACTTCGTGAGCCCCAATGGGCGCAATTCTTATACGAATTGGCTGACATTTTACACAGGTCTCCAACATATAATTTAATTGTGGTCCGAACCGGACCATATCTTGATATCGTTTTTATAGCAGAGCAACTCTTTTCTTATATCCTTTTTAGCCTAAGAAGAGATGCCGGGAAAACAACTCGACAAATGCGATCCATGGTGGAGGGTATATAAGATTCGGCCCGGCCGAACTTAGCATGCTTTTACTTGTTTTGCCTAAGAAGAGATGCCGGGAAAAGAACTCGACGAATGCGCTCCATGGTGGAGGGTATACAAGATTCGGCCCGGCCGAACTTAACACGCTTTTACTTTGTTCAAGTTTTGTCAACATTGGCAACAAGCTGAAAAACATATATTTTGCTTAACATTTATTGTTTTAGTTGCTCGAAATGCGGTTGTCACAGTTCTAACTCAAAATTGTTGGCTTAACCACCAATGTTGTCGTTTAGTTTACCTTTGTTGCTAATACTGTTGTTGCAGCTATCATTACTGCTGTTCTACTCATGTTGTTGATGTTGCTACTTCTCTGTTGGTTTAGAGCATGGTTTCCTGTTTATTTCTTAACGGCAACCACAAAAACTGAAACAAAAATAGAAGAAGCAACATCCACATTGGCAACAAAAACAACAGCAGCAAAAACAACGACAACTGTAATATTAACAAATAAAAGCGTGCTAAGTTCGGCCGGGCCGAATCTTATATACCCTCCACCATGGATGGCATTTGTCAAGCTTTTTGCCCGGCATCTCATTTTAGGAAAAACAAATTCTTTGCCCGGCATCTCTTGATAGGCAAACAGAGGATAATGATAAGAATTGCTTGGTATATGGGCTCAAGAAGTAAAATCAGTAGATGGCTTTATATGGGAGTTTGCACAGTTGTTGAAAGTCATAATAAAACACCTCGGGCAAGAATTGCGCCCTCTAGAGGCTGAAGATGTCAAAATCCGAGATCGGTTAATATGACAGCTAAATCAACACATAGACTGATATGGCCCATTTACAATCCCAACCGATCTACACTAATAGGAAGAATTTGTGCAAAATTTGAAGCGTCTAGCTTTACTCCTTCGAAAGTTTGAGTGCTTTCCACAAACAGCCACACAGACGGAAAGAGGGACAGACATGGCTAGATCGACTGTCTGGACGATCATGAATATATTCTTATAGGGACTCAGATCAATACATTGAGGTGTTACAAAAGGAACAGCAAAGTAAAGCTACCCCCATTCTATAGTGGAGGGTATAAAAACAATGATAACAACGACAGCTACAACTTCTGTAAAAATTACAACTAAAACCTAAGATGAATGAAATACAGGAATACAACCAACAACAGTAGCAATTACAGGAATAAACCAGCAACAAAAACAACACGAACTAAATATATTACAAACAACACTCAAATATCGCTAGCTAAACACAATCATTGCCTAAAATTAGATGCGGGACACCATAGATGACAGCATATATTAGGGTGGATTTTCTAAGTAATTTTACGAAACACTGTATAAAAAAAAATAAAATAAAACAAGTAAAAGCGTGCTAAGTTCGGCCGGGCCGAACTTTGGATACCCACCACCTTCCATCAAAATCCGGTGAAAATTGCATGCCTTATGTCCCATAGCAGTTATATCGAAAAATGTTCCGATTTGGACTAAATAGTAAAAAGTACAAGTCATTGTTCAATTGTGTATAACAAAATATTGGTGTTTTTAGTACCTGTATCTAAAAATAAACCGATCTGAACCATATACGACACAGATGTCGAAAAGCCTAACATAAGTCACTGTGTCAAATTTCAGTGAAATCGGATTATAAATGCGCCTTTTATGGCCACAAAACCTTAAATCAAGAGATCGGTCTACATATCAGCTATATCCCAATCTGCACCGATTTGAGTTAAGTTGCAGAAGCATGTCGAAGAGTCTAACACAACGCACTGTCCCAAATATCAGCGAAATCGGACAATAAATGCGTCTTTTATGGCACCAAAACCTAAAACCGAGAGATCGTGCTATATAGCAGCTATATCCTAATCTGGACTGATCTGTACCATATTGCAGAAGTTTGTCAAGGGGCATAACCTAACTCACTGTCTCAAATTTTGGCGCCATCGGGCAATAAATGCGCCTTTCATGGGCCCAAAACCTTAAATCGAGAGTTCGGTCTATATGGCAGCAATATCCAAATCTAAACCGATCAAGGTCAAATTGAAGAAAAATGTCGAAGAGCCTAACACAACTCACTGTCCCAAATTTCAGCAAAATCGGATAAAAAATGTGGCGTTTATGGGCCTAAGACCCTAAATCGGCAGTTCGGTCTATATGGCAGCTATATCCAAATCTGAACCGATCTGAGTCAAATTGCATTAAAATGTCGAAGGGCCTAACACAACTTACTGTCCCAAATTTCAGCGAAATCGGATAATAAATGTGGCTTTTATGGGCCTAAGACCCTAAATCGGAGGATCGGTCTATATGGCAGCTATATCCAAATCTGGACCGATCTGAGTCAAATTGCATTAAAATGTCGAAGGTCCTAACAAAACTCACTGTCCCAAATTTCGGCAACATCGGACAATAAATGAGCATTTTATGGGCCCAAAACCATAAATCAAGAAATCGGTCTATATGACAGCTATATCCAAATCTGCACCGATTTGGACCAAATTAAAGAAAGATGTCGAAGTGCTTAACACAACTCACTGTCCCAAATTTCAATAAAATCGGATACTAAATGAGCATTTTATGGGCCCAAAACCATAAATCAAGAAATCGGTCTATATGACAGCTATATCCAAATCTGAACTGATCTGAACCATATTGACGGAGGATGTCGAAGGGCCTAAGACAACTCACTGACTCAAATTTCAGCAAAATCGGAAAATAAATGTGGCTTTTGTGGGCCTAAGACCCTAAACCGGAGGATCGGTCTACATGGCAGCTATATCCAAATCTGAACCGATGTGAGCCATATAAACGAAGGATGTCGATGGGCCCTACACAATTCACTGTCCCGAATTTCATCAAAATCGGATAATAAATGTGGCTTTTGTGGGCCTAAGACCCTAAACCGGAGGATCGGTCTATATGGCAGCTATATCCAAATCTGAACCGATCTTGTCCAATTTAACGAAGGATGTTGAAGGGACTAACGCAACTCACTGTCGCAAATTTCAGCAAAATCGGGTAATAAATGTGGCTTTTATGGGCCTAAGACCCTAAATCGGCGGATCGGTCTATATGGGGGCTATATCAAGATATAGTCCGATATAGCCCATCTTCGAACTTAACCTGCTTATGGACAAAAAAAAAACCTGTGCATAATTTCAGCTCAATATCTCTATTTTTAAGGACTGTAGCGTGATTTCAACAGACAGAAGGACAGACGGACGGACATGTCTAGATCGTTTTAGATTTTTACGCTGATCAAGAATATATGTACTTTATAGGGTCGGAAATGGATATTTCGATGTGTTGCAAACGGAATGACAAAATGAATATACCCCCATCCTTCGGTGGTGGGTATAACAAGTAAAAGCGTGCTAAGTTCGGCTGAGCCGAACTTTGGATACCCACCACCTCGGATATATATGTAAACCACCTTCCATCAAAATCCGGTGAAAATTGCAAGCCTTATGTCCCATAGCAGTTATATCGAAAAATGTTCCGATTTGGACTAAATAGTAAAAAGTACAAGTCATTGTTCAATTGTGTATAACAAAATATTGGTCTTTTTATACCCACCACCGAAGGATGGGGGTATATTCATTTTGTCATTCCGTTTGCAACACATCGAAATATCCATTTCCGACCCTATAAAGTATATATATTCTTGATCAGCGTACAAATCTAAGACGATCTAGACATGTCCGTCCGTCTGTGCGCCTGTCTGTTGAAATCACGCTGCAGTCTTTACAAATATAGATATTAAGCTGAAATTTTGCACAGATTCTTTTTATGTCCATAAGCAGGTTAAGTTCGAAGATGGGCCATATCGGACTATATCTTGATATAGCCCCCATATAGACCGATCGGCCGATTTAGGGTCTTAGGCCCATAAAAGCCACATTTATTATCCGATTTTGCTGAAATTTGGGACAGTGAGTTGTGTTTGGCCCTTCAACATCCTCCGTCAATTAGGCTCAGATCGGTTCAGATTTGGATATAGTTGCCATATAGACCGATCCTCAGATTTAGGGTCTAAGGCCCATAAAAGCCACATTTATTATCCGATTTCGCTGAAATTTGGGACAGTGAGTTGTCTTAGGTCCTTCGATTTCCTTCATTAAATTCGCCCAGATCGGTCCAGATTTAGATATAGCTGCCATATAGACCCATCCTCCGGTTTAGGGTCTTAGGCCCACAAAAGCCACATTTATCATCCGATTTGATGAAATTCGGGACAGTGAATTGTGTAAGGCCCATAGACATCCTTCGCTAATTTGGCTCAGATCGGTCCAGATTTGGATATAGCTGACATATAGATCGATCCTCCGATTTATGATGTAAGGCCCATAAAAGCCACATTTATTATCCGATTTTGCTGAAATTTGGGACAGTGAGTTGTGTTAGGCCCTTTGACATATTTCTTCAATTTTGTCCAGATCGGTTCAATTTGGATATAGCTGCCATATAGACCGATTTCTTGATTTATGGTTTTGGGCCGATAAAAGGCACATTTATTGTCCGATGTTGCCGAAATTCGGGACCGTGAGTAAGGTAAAGCCCCTCGACATACTTCTGCAATATGGCAAAGATTGGTCCAAATTTAGATATAGCTGCCATATAGACCGATCTCTCAATTTAAGGTTTTGGGCCGATAAAAGGCGCATTTATTGTCCGATGTCGCCGAAATTCGGAACAGTGAGTAAGGTTAAGCCCCTCGCCATACTTCTGCAGTATGGCAAAGATTGGTCCAAATTAAGATATAGCTGCCATATAGACCGATCTCTCGATATAAGGTTTTGGGGCCCTAAAATACGCATTTATTGTCCGATTTCGCCGAAATTTTGGACATTGCGCCAATGCGCCCTTTCGGGGCTCAAGAAGTAAAATAGAGAGAGATTTATATGGGAGCTGTATCGGGCTATAGACCGATTCAGACCATAATAAACCCATATGATGATGGTCATGAGAGGATCCGTCGTTCAAAATTTCAGGCAAATCGGATAATAATTGCGACCTCTAGAAGCTCAAAAATCAAGTCCCCAGATCGGTTTATATTGCAGCTATATCAGGTTATGAACCGATTTGATCCATACTTGGCACAGTTGTTGGATATCATAACAAAATACTACGTGCAAAAATTCATTCAAATCGGATAAGAATTGCGCCCTCTAGAGGCTCAAGAAGTCAAGACCCAAGATAGGGTTATATGACAGCTATAACAGGTTATGGACCGCTTTGAACCATACCTGGTACAGTTGTTGGATATGATAAAAAAACATGTCGTGCCAAATTTCAGCCAAATCGGATAAGAATTGCGCACTTTAGAGGCTCAAGAAGCTCAAGACCCAAGATCGGTATATATGGCAGCTAAAAAATGAAAAAAACTAAGTTATACCAAGTTTTTTTCATTTTCAACTTTTTTGCCCGTTAGGGCGAAGATCATTAAATTTTACAATTTTTGTGTGTTTCTCTTTCAAGACGAGCCCAATGTTTGGAGATTTTCTTTGCAAATGGAAAAGGAAAGCCAGAGATAGCAACACACACTAACCACTATGGGACGTGTTTCGTCTTTGGTTAGAAGACTTTTCAACCATATTAGGTGTGATGACTTCAAGCGCCGTGCATTGATATTTGAATCATTTTAATTGCGAAAACGCCTCTGTGATACAATTACCACATTAACCATAAATTCCATAAACGTCTGGCGTCCACACAGATAATGCGTGACCCAGCGTTTCAGGCCTGGCTGGAAGGACGTGTTGGCGATGTCCTCAAACAGTTTGGCAGGCTGACCGTTTCAACCATCCTAAAACATTGCCTGTGCTGAATGAAGCCACGGCATATGTGTACGGCGATGGCATGCAAAGCAGTTTTTGTGCTATGCAGTCTTCGAAACCAATGTGATGCTCAGCGAATGGAAATTTTCCAACGAAGCTCAGAAGGATTAGTCCCTCAAGCATGTTGGCTACTGGTGAGACTAGGAAGATCGGTCTGTACGACTCCCCCTTACTCAGATCCTTTCCAGGCTCCAGTAGCGGAATCACTCTGCCCATCTTCCAGACAACGGGTACTATACGAGTCCCTCAAGCGTCTTGGCTACTGGTGAGAGAAGGGAGATCGGTCTGTACGACTTCCCACTTACTCGGGTCGCGTCCAGTAGAGGGATCACTGCCCATCTTCCAGACATCAGGTACTATACGAGTGTTCCAAGACAGGTTAAAGACAGTTGTAAGGTACTCACAACTCTCCTCAACCTGTCTTTGAACACTCTTATAGTACCCAATGTCTGGAAAATGGGCAGAGTAGACTCCAGGAAGATCCAGATTCTTCAGCATCATTGAAGAGATACCGTCCGGACCCAATGCCTTGGATGACGTGGCGACACGGATGACATTCGTGACTTCGTCTACGGTATATTGTGATGGCTGTCCATCGACTAGGAGACCATGTATTCGACGAATGATCCTATCACTCTCGGGATCCACAATAAGCGAGTTGGAACGTATATCGGACAATATATTGATATAGCCGCCATACAGATAGATTTGTGTTGAACCCTTTGATATCCGTGCCAGGTTGAATGCAGACCGGATCATATTTGTATTTAAATTTCGCTGAAATTTTTTACAGCGATTTGTATAAGACCACTTGAAATCTTTGCCGAACATAGAGTAGACCGAACCACATCCAACGAATTTTTCTGTACGTCCAATGGCATTTCAACGTTCTACATGTCCGTTTATCCGTCCGTCCATTTATATATGATGCCTGTGTATATCTGGTTATATACGATTCATTATATCTTCCCATCTTTTTGTGTGGCCGTCTGTCTGTCTTTTTATCTGCCTAATAGACAGTGTATATGCATCCTCTTTGGTTTTGTGTGTTAATAAATGATTCCTGTCCGACCGTCAGCATCTATATTTCTTCTCCGTCCGTCCAATTACTTTAAAAAAAAAGTAATAGTTGGCTGCTGTTTGTTTGTCTTTAAAGTTCCTCGAAGAAAACATTTCCAATGTTCTACTTCTTTGATGCTGTTAACGAAAATACCCATTAAATAATTTTTAATATACCAACATACATGTTTACCCTAGGAGATTTATTTACCTTGGGATAGAATTATGTTCCCTTTTGTTTTGTGAACACCCTAATATTTCTTTATACCCTAATACACACGATTTTGAATATTTCCAAAAGACTAACCACATCAGCAACGAGAACACGAGCGACAACTACTATAAGTTGGCAATAATAATTCTCACATGTGAATCTAATTGGAAATTTAATTATTTTGTGCTCTTTCAGGCAAACAGACACAAAAACACACACACCTACAGCCGCCAGTCAGCCATACACATAAAATGCGTTTAGACTTGTTGGTGTGTTGGTTGTTTATTTGTCAAGGCAAAACACAATCATGGCATACATTCAGGCGAAAACACATGCACACACGAAAAACTCCATAACCTTAGAAAGGCTGGCAGACAACACCCACATACAAGGGAACACACAAGATATGCCCATTAACACAACCAACGCACATAAATGTCACCATAGCACTTCCATGCAAGGCCAGAGAAAGAGAGAGAGAGAGAGAGAGAGAGAGGGAGAGAGTGTGAAGGGTAGACTCTATCTCATATTTAGCCGACTAGCTTCCCAACACCACCACCATAAAAATGTCCATTGTTTATCATTTGTGCAGGTTATGCACGATACTAAAATCATAGATACCTTGCAAATGAGTGCGTGTGTGTGTGTGTGTGTATGGGTGAAATGGTGGGGTTCGCTGTTGCTGCCCCAATAGGATAAATGTTTCGTTGTCTAATAAAAGCATTTGCATTATTATGCTCGTGTTATGCTAAATAATGAGCAAAAGCATGTTAGAGATATATGTGGGAGTTTGTGTGTGCGCATGGACAACATCTCTCTTGTAGGCATAAAATAACAAAATGCCTAGCAACACCAACATGCATACTCAAATACACATTCGCATACAGACATTTACCACACGTACTCCAAATACAAATAACCGTGGCCAACCACATACCATGTTCGATGTACCAAGAAACATTTTGCAAATATCTTTGAAGGCTGAAAAGGCCAAAAATGTTTCCATGGCCATTTGTGGGCTAGGAAAATATTTCCTAAATTAACATTTAAGGTTGATTTGAAAGAAAATTGGAAGTTTGATTAAACTAAACGAGATGCAGCTAAGCCTGGTGGTAAGGTATTCAATAACAAAAGGAAATTTCATTAAGTAAACGCTTCAATATACCAAAAAATTTGTCAACGCCGACTATATGAAAAATCCGCAATTACTTATTGGGCAACCCAATAAAATGATTTTTTTTAGGGCAATTCTGGCATGGTATTACAAAACTGGGGCATGGAAATATTTGAGACTGGTCTTAATCTCCTAGATAAAAAAACAAAACAAGTAAAGAAGTGTTAAGCCGTGCCGAACTTTGGCTACCCACCACCATGGCTAAATTAACCATCCTCTTTTATAACAACTCCACTACCATATCCATGGTGATATGCAAAGGGGGCAGGTATCCATCATATTTGATTAAGGCTCCGAGAGCTCGTACAAAGTGTGATTATTTTAAAAGTGTGATTTATTTTAAACAGCTCAAACACGTTTCGTGTTTTGTTTCACTGTCAAACATCTTTAGTTTGGTCTATAATTTAACCGTGAATAGTCTTACCAACGAAAAACGCTTGCAAATTCTTGAATTTTATTATCAAAATACGTGCTCTGTTCAGAAAGTTCATCGCGCGCTTCTTCAATTTTACGACAAAGCTCATGTTTGGCTCAATGGGTACTTAAAAAAGCAGAATTATTGATTTTGGAGTGAAGATTAGCCAGAAACATTGCCACAGCTACCAATGCATCCAGAAAAAGTCACAGTTTGGTGCGGTTTATGGGCTGGTGACATCATTGGACCGTACTTCTTCAAAGATAATGCGAATCGTAACGTAACTATGAATGGTGAACGCTACCGTGAGATGATATCTAACTTTTTTTTGCCCGAAATGCAAGGGCATGACTTGCATGACATGCGGTTTTAACAAGACGCTCACAAGCACGCGTAAAAATTAACATTTTATTTCACTTTCGGGATCGGTCAATTGGCCCCTTAGATCGTGCCATTTAACGCCTTTAGTAAATTTTTTCTTGGTCTATGCCAAAATTAGACTAAGCGGATGGACCATTTGAGGCGCAGCAGAAGTATTCCAACTCTTCTACATAATGTTCAGTAGGAATTTAGGGGTTAGCCCAAGAATAGTTATTGGGAGAATGGAATAGAATAGTTATTGGGGTACATAGTCATCATAAGACCAATGGTGACATATAAAGCAGTGATGAGGTAGTAGGCTATAAATGAGAAAACTTATCATCGTAAGTTAAGAATTTCAGAAACACTGAGGCCTAAATCACAGGCCGGATAACGTTCTAGCCAAGTCCTTCAGTCCGTGCGTAAAGCTAGCCGCACAAAATTTTGCACAGGTACTTTTTATCGATATTGGCGGTGGGGATTGCAAATGGGCCATAAACGTTGGTTCAAGCTTGGATATAGCCCCCATATAAAAAAATGTCCGGATTTGGCTTCTTGAACCCCTAGGGGCCTAAATTTTCATTAGATTTGGCTGAAATTTAGCCCAAAGACTTCTGTTTTGGCTCTCAACATCCGTGACAAATATGATATGAATCAGCTTAACAACTTGTATAGCCCCCTTTTAAACAGATTCCCGGATTTGTTTTCTTGAACATCTAGAAGCCAAAATTTTCACCTGATTTGGCTGAAAATTGGCCCAAGGACTTCTGTTCTGACTTCCAACATTCCACGCCGAGTATGAGTATTTATGAGTCTCTAGAGGCCTCAATTAGGCTGAAGTGCCAAGTATGGGCCGAATCGAGCTATGTACTGATATAAGCCCCTTACATACCAAACCCCGGTATGGATTCTTCAGTTCAAACAAACCGCAGTCTATTCTCCATTTGATTATTAAACAAGTAAAAAGGCATTAAGTTCGGCTGGGCCGAACTTTGGATACCCACCATCTCGGGTATATATATAAACCGGGGAAAAATGCATACCTTATGACCCCTAGCAGCTATATAGAAATATGTTCCGATTTGGACCAAATACTAATAAGTACAAGTCATTGTTCATCTGTCTAAAACAAAATTTTGATCTTTTTAGTAGCTATATCTAAAAATAAACCGCTCTGAACCATAAACGACACGGACGTGTCAAATTTCAGTGAAATCGGATTATAAAAGCGCCTTTTATTGGGCCAAGGCTTTTCATCGAGATATCGGTCTGGAGCGATTTCGACCAAGTTGCAGATACATATCGAAGAGCCTAACACAACTCACGATTCCACATTTAGATATCATATTCGTATTCAACACTCAAATACCTTCTATTTAAGCCTCATATTGCGATGGTCAGTAAATAAGTCCTGTTTGGTGGTGTTTTTTCGTAAATACCTTTCAGTTGAGTCCCACATTGCCATGGTCGGTAAATATAGCCGATTTAGGGGTGTTTTGGGGGTTTGGGTGGTCCTCAAACCACTTGGTCCCACATTTTGGTATCAGATTCGTATTCTACTCTAAAATACCTTTCATTTGAGTCCCACATTGTCATGATTGGTCTATATATATATTTATATATATTTGGTAGGTTTTTGGGGTGGGGCGTCCCCCATAGGTACCCCATCCACAATTTGGATACCAAATTTTTGTTTTTAGTTTACTATAAGAGAGCACACAAAATTTCGCTGAAATCGCACCACCCATCTCCGAGATCTGGAGTTTCTGAAAGTAAGACTAAGGGGGAGGGTCCGCCCCCCCTTCAGATATCAAAAAATGTAGTACCTTATTTTCACCACGAGATCATTATTCACCATCAAGAAAATCGGTATAGCCATTTTTGAGTATATACGGAACAGACAAACAAACAAACACACACAAATTAATTTCTTCTTCTTTCTTTCCCTTCTTTCTCTATGATTTTATCTGAGCCCTATACGGTCACGTCAGGAAATAAGTCCTGTTTAGGGGGTGCTGGTATGACCTCTCAGATATTTCGCGCCTATATGGATATTATATTGGTGCTCTTCTCCCAAATACCTTTCATTGGAGTCTTATATTGCTATGGTCGGTAAATATGTCCGGTATGGGGGTGTTTTTGGGGGTGAGGCGGATCCCCATGTATCAGATTCGTGCTCTGGTCTCAAATACCTTTCATTTGAGTCCCATATTGGCAATATTGGTTTATATTTCATTTGACTGATGGCTTTAGAGGTGGGGCGGTCCTCTAGATATCCCACCCAAAATAAGGATACAAATTTCTATATTTAAGTTTTTATAATCAAACTAGATTTCGGCCCCAGCCATCTCCGAGATCTGGCGTTTTTGACAATAGGGTATGGGGAGTGTCCGCCCATTAAAGTTTGGATGTTAGATCTACATTATTTTCTTCGATTTGGTGGTGGATTAGAGTAGCCAAACTCTTTACCCCGAAAGTGGATATCAGATTCATACTCCACTCCCTAAAACCACATTAGAGCTGCATGAGGCGTCTCTGAAACACTTGGCCATGAAACAGATACAGATTTGAGCCCCTTTTTGCCATAATCCACAAATACGTCCAGTTTTAGGGGGTATGAAGGGTACATAGCTCTGAAAAATATCAGCATGGTGCTCTACTCTCAAATTTCTTTAATTTGAGCCTCAATTGCCATTGGTTTAGGGGAAGTTTATGGGGTGACACTACCCCAAACATTTAGCCTTAAAATTGGATAAAAAAGTCGTTTTCTACTATAAACACGCAGGTCCTCCGGTGTCCATCCCAAGGGTGAGGGTAAAAAGTGTACTCTACTACCAAAGACCTGTTATTATACCCTCCACCATAAGATGGGGGGTATACTAATTTCGTCATTCTGTTTGTAACTACTCGAAATATTCGTCTGAGACCCCATAAAGTATATATATTCTTGATCGTCGTGACATTTTATGTCGATCTAGCCATGTCCGTCCGTCTGTCCGTCCGTCTGTCTGTCGAAAGCACGCCATTCTTCGAAGGAGTAAAGCTAGCCGCTTGAAATTTTGCACAAATACTTCTTATTAGTGTAGGTCGGTTGGTATTGTAAATGGGCCATATCGGTCCATGTTTTGATATAGCTGCCATATAAACCGATCTTGGGTCTTGACTTCTTGAGCCTCTAGAGTGCGCAATTCTTATTTGATTGGAATGAAATTTTGCACGACGTGTTTTGCTATGATATCCAACAACTGTGCCAAGTATGGTTGAAATCGGTCTATAACCTGATATAGCTGCCATATAAACCGATCTTGGGTCTTGACTTCTTGAGCCTCTAGCGTGCGCAATTCTTATCCGATCTGAATGAAATTTTGCACGACGTGTTTTCTTATGATATCCAACAACTGTGCCTAGTATGGTTTAAATCGGTCCATAACCTGATATAGCTGCCATATAAACCGATCTGGGGTCTTGACTTCTTGAGCCTCTAGAGTGCGCAATTCTTATCCGATTGAAATGAAATTTTGCACGACGTGTTTTGTTATTATATCCAACAACTGTGCCAGGTATGGTTCAAATCGGTCCATAACCTGATAAAGCTGCTATATAAACCGATCTTGGGTCTTGACTTCTTGAGCCTCTAGAGTACGCAATTCTTATCCGATTGGGATGGAATTTTGCACGACGTGTTTTCTTATTATATCCAACAACTGTGCCAAGTATGGTTTAAATCGGTCCATAACCTGATATAGCTGCCATATAAACCGATCTTGGGTCTTGACTTCTTGAGCCTCTAGAGGGCACAATTCTTATCCGATTTGAATGAATTTTTGCACGAAGTATTTCGTTATGATATCCAACAACTGTGCCAAGTATGGTTGAAATCGGTTCATAACCTGATATAGCTGTCATATAAACAGATCTGGGGATTTGACTTCTTGAGCTTCTAGAGGGCGCAATTCCTATCCGATTTATCTGAAATTTTGCATGACGTATTTTATTTTTACTTTCAACAACTGTGTCAAATAAGGTTCAAATCGGTTCATAACCTGATATAGCTGCCATATAAACCGATCTGGGATCTTGACTTCTTGACCCCTAGAGGTCGCAATTATTATCCGATATGCCTGAAATTTTGTACGATGGATCCTCTCATGACCATTAACAAACGTGTTTATTATGGTCTGAATCGATCTATAGCCCGATACAGATCCCATATAAATCGTTCTCTCTATTTTACTTCGTGAGCCCCAATGGGCGCAATTCTTATACGAATTGGCTGAAATTTTACACAGGTCTCCAACATATAATTTAATTGTGGTCCGCACCGGACCATATCTTGATATCGTTTTAATAGCAGAGCAACTCTTTTCTTATATCCTTTTTTGCTTAAGAAGAGATGCCGGGAAAAGAACTCGACAAATGCGATCCATGGTGGAGGGTATATAAGATTCGGCCCGGCCGAACTTAGCACGCTTTTACTTGTTTCTGTCCTATTCTATCCTGATCGTCCTTCATATATTATTTAAATTATTCATATATTATTTTTAATTCCTTTTTTATACCCTCCACCATAAGATGGGGGGTATACTAATTTCGTCATTCTGTTTGTAACTACCCGAAATATTCGTCTGAGACCCCATAAAGTATATATATTCTTGATCGTCGTGACATTTTATGTCGATCTAGCCATGTCCGTCCGTCTGTCCGTCCGTCCGTCCGTCCGTCCGTCCGTCCGTCCGTCCGTCCGTCTGTCTGTCGAAAGCACGCTAACTTCCGAAGGAGTAAAGCTAGCCGCTTGAAATTTTGCACAAATACTTCTTATTAGTGTAGGTCGGTTGGTATTGTAAATGGGCCATATCGGTCCATGTTTTGATATAGCTGCCATATAAACCGATCTTGGGTCTTGCTTTCTTGAGCCTCTAGAGTGCGCAATTCTTATCCGATTGGAATGAAATTTTGCTCGACGTGTTTTGTTATGATATCCAACAACTGTGCCAAGTGTGGTTCAAATCGGTCCATAACCTGATATAGCTGCCATATAAACCGATCTTGGGTCTTGACTTCTTGAGCCTCTAGCGTGCGCAATTCTTATCCGATCAGAACGAAATTTTGCACGACGTGTTTTGTTATGATATCCAACAACTGTGCCAAGTATGGTTCTAATCGGTCCATAACCTGATATAGCTGCCATATAAACCGATCTTGGGTCTTGACTTCTTGAGCTTCTAGAGGGCGCAATTCTTATCCGATCAGAATGAAATTTTGCACGACGTGTTTTGTTATGATATCCAACAACTGTGCCAAGTATGGTTCAAATCGGTCCATAACCTGATATAGCTGCCATAGAAACCGATCTTGGGTCTTGACTTCTTGAGCCTCTAGAGGGCGCAATTCTTATCCGATTGGAATGGAATTTCGCACGACGTGTTTTGTTATGATACCCAACAACTGTACCAAGTATGGTTTAAATCGGTCCATAACCTGATATATCTGCCATATAAACCGATCTTGGGTCTTGACTTCTTGAGCCTCTAGAGGGCACAATTCTTATCCGATTTGAATGAATTTTTGCACGAAGTATTTCGTTATGATATCCAACAACTGTGCTAAGTATGGTTGAAATCGGTTCATAACCTGATATAGCTGTCATATAAACAGATCTGGGGATTTGACTTCTTGAGCTTCTAGAGGGCGCAATTCCTTTCCGATTTGGCTGAAATTTTGCATGACGTATTTTATTTTTACTTTCAACAACTGTGTCAAATAAGGTTCAAATCGGTTCATAACCTGGTATAGCTGCCATATAAACCGATCTGGGATCTTGACTTCTTGACCCCTAGAGGTCGCAATTATTATCCGATATGCCTGAAATTTTGTACGATGAATCCTCTCATGACCATCAACAAACGTGTTTATTATGGTCTGAATCGGTCTATAGCCCGATACAGATCCCATATAAATCGTTCTCTCTATTTTACTTCGTGAGCCCCAATGGGCGCAATTCTTATACGAATTGGCTGAAATTTTACACAGGTCTCCAACATATAATTTAATTGTGGTCCGAACCGGACCATATCTTGATATCGTTTTAATAGCAGAGCAACTCTTTTCTTATATCCTTTTTTGCCTAAGAAGAGATGCCGGGAAAAGAACTCGACAAATGCGATCCATGGTGGAGGGTATATAAGATTCGGCCCGGCCGAACTTAGCACGCTTTTACTTGTTTTTTGGGTAGGATAGGTGTCCTTTCATTCGTCCTTTTATTTGAGAACAATATATTCTAGGTCATCCTACATGACAGTTTGGCGTTGCATTTATTGGGAGGAGAGAGTCGCTCCCTCCGACGCTAAGAACCAAACGACAATATATTTGAGTCTTTTATTGTCGCGGTCTACTATTCTGCGGAACGGTAGGACAGACCCAAATACTTGAATCCTTATACCAACATTAAAATCGAAATATATTGTCATAGACCTTTCATGATCGAACCACACGTCCTATTGAAGGGTATTTAGTGGGTGGGCCGGTCCCAGGCTCTATCCTAATTGTGCATACCAAATTCGTAGTCAACTTCCAAAGACCTTTTCCATTTTGTGACGTTGGACATTTATGCCCGCTTTAAGGGCTTTTGGGGTTGGGAAGGCCCCGTAGACAAAATGTCCAAGATGTCTACTTATAACCGATGTGTACTCAGCTGCCAAATATCTTTCGTTAGATACCCATATTGTCCCAATCGGTAAATATGTCCTTTTGAGGGGTTTTAGGGGGTGGGGAGGCGCCTCAGATACCAAGGAATACATTTTTATATCAGCATTGGACTCTACCTTTCAATACCTTTAATTTGATATGCATATTGTCCCAATCGGTATATATGTCCTGTGGAGGGGGTTTGGGGGATGGGAAGGGCCCTCAGACACCAAAAAATACATTTTTGTGTCAGATTTGTATTCTACTTTTAAATAGCTTTCATTTGATATCCTTATTGCTGAAAGCGGTGAAGGTGTCTTGTTGGGTGGTGTTTTTGGGTGTGGGAGGTTTTGGGATGGGGCGTCCCCCCAGGTTACTTGACCCAAAAATGTTTACCAATTTCGTGTTTTTTGGGGTACCATAACATACATCCCACAACTTTTCGATTTGACAGCACGGTTAACGGTTTCATATTCCCTTATTTTACAGCTGAATCATCATCACCATGGCCAATAGTTTTGCTCTAACAAAATATTTTTGTTTGCATGTTTGCATTTGCATTTTCCGTTTACGGCTGTTTTTCAATAGAATTGCAAACATGGAATATTTTTGATGTTGCAGCTTTGGAAAATACTATCAAATGTTGAGTATTTGCCATTTTAACAAAACAAAAAGAAAACAAGTAAAAGCGTGCTAAGTTCGGCTGGGCCGAATCTTATATACCCTCCACCATGGATCGCATTTGTCGAGTTCTTTTCCCGGCATCTCTTCTTAGGCAAAAAAAAGGATATAAGAAAAGATTTGCTCTGCGATTAGAGCGATATTAAGATATGGTCCGGTTTGGACCACAATTAAATTATATGTTGGAGACCTGTCTAAAATGTCAGACAATTCGAATAAGAATTGCGCTCTTTGTGGGCTCAAGAAATAAAATAGAGAGATCGATTTATATGGGAGCTGTATAAGGCTATAGACCGATTCAGACCATAATAAACACGTATGTTGATGGTCATGAGAGGATCCGTCGTACAAAATTTCAGGCAAATCGGATAAAAATTGCGACCTTAAGAAGATCGCAGATCGATTTATATGGCAGCTATATCGGGTTATGAACCAATTTGAACCATATTCGACACAGTTGTTGAAAGTAAGAATAAAATAACTCAAGACCCAAGATCTGTTTATATGGCAGCTATATCAGGTTATGGACCGATTTGAACCATACTTGGCACAGTTGTTGCATATCATAACAAAACACGTTGTGCAAAATTTCATTCTAATCGGATAAGAATTGCGCACTCTAAGGCTCAAGAATTCAAGACCCAAGATCGGTTTATATGGCAGCTTTAACAAAACATGGACCGATATGGCCCATTTACAATCCCAACCGACCTACACTAATAAAAAGTATTTGTGCCAAATTTCAAGCGCCTAGCTTTAATCCTTCGGAAGTTAGCGTGCTTTCGACAGACAGACGGACGGACGGACGGACAGACGGACGGACATGGCTAGATCGACATAAAATGTCACGACGATCAAGAATATATATACTTTATAGGGTCTCAGATGAATATTTCGAGTAGTTACAAACAGAATGACGAAATTAGTATACCCCCCATCTTATGGTGGAGGGTATAAAAATAGATAGCTAAAGGTAAACCAATTGCTGGGTTGATATGGGAAAATCATAGTGAATATTTTTGTACGCTCCACCATAGGATGGGGGTATACCAATTATACCCACCACCGACGGATGGGGGTATATTCATTTTGTCATTCCATTTGCAACACATCGAAATATCCATTTCCGACCCTATGAAGTACATATATTCTTGATCAGCGTAAAAATCTAAGACGATCTAGACATGTCCGTCCGTCTGTCTGTCTGTCCGTCTGTCTGTTGAAATCACGCTACAGTCTTTAAAAATAGAGATATTGAGCTGAAATTTTGCAAAGATTCTTTTTTTGTCCATAAGCAGGTTAAGTTCGAAGATGGGTAATATCGGACTATATCCTCATACAGCCCCCATATAGACCGATCTGCCGATTAAGGGTTTTAGGCTCATAAAAGCCACATTTCGTATCCAAATTCGCTGAAATTTGGGACAGTAAGTTGTGTTGGGCCCTTCGACATCCTTCGTCAATTTGGCCCAGATTTGTTCAGATTTGGATATAGCTGCCATATATACCGACCCTCCGATTTAGGGTCTAAGGCCCATAAAAGCCACATTTATTATCCGATTTTGCTGAAATTTGGGACAGTGAGTTGTGCTAAGCCCTTCGACTGCGTTCGTGAATTTGGTCCAGATCGGTTTAGATTTGGATATAGCTGCCATATAGACCGATTTGTTGATTTAAGGTTTTGGTCCCATAAAATGCTCATTTATTGTCCGATGTCGCCGAAATTTGGGACAGTGAGTTAAGTTAAGCCCTTTGACATTCTTCTGCAATATCGCACAGATCGGTCCAGATTGGGGTATAGCTGCCATATAGACCGATCCTCCGATTTAGGGTCTTAGGCCCATAAAAGCCACATTTATTATCAGATTTTGCTGAAATTTGAGACAGTGAGTTTTGTTAGGTCCCTCGATATCCATCGTCAATTTGGCCCAGATCTGTCCCGATTTAGATATAGCTGCCATATAGACCGATGTCTAGGTTTTAGGCTTTGTGGCCATAAAAGACGCATTTATTGTTCGATCTCGCTGAAATTTAAGACAGGGAGTTTGGTTAGGCTTTTCGATGTCCTTCTTCAATTTTGCCCAGATCGGTCCAGATTTGAATACAGCTGCCATATAGACCGATCCCCCGATTTAAGGATTTGGGACCATAAAAGAGGCATTTATTGTCCGATTTCGCCGAAATTTGGGACAGTGCTTTGTGTTAGGCTCTTCGACAGTTTTTGTGCAACTTGGCCCAAATCGGTCCAGATTTGGATATGGCTGCCATGTAGACCGATATCTCGATTTTAAGTCTTTGCCCCATAAAAAGCGCATTTATTCCGATTTCACTGAAATTTGACACAGTAACTTATGTTAGGCTTTCGACATCCGTGTCGTTTTTGATTCAGACCGGTTTACTTTTACATATAGCTTCTGTCCTTAGTAGTATTTGGTCTAAATCGGATTATATTTTGATATAACTGATATAAGGTATGAAATTTTCACCGAATTTTGATGAAATGTGGTTTACATATATACCCGAGGTGGTGGGTATCCAAAGTTCGGCCCGGCCGAACTTATCGCCTTTTTACTTGTTTCGTCATTCTGTTTGTAACTACTCGAAATATTCGTCTGAGACCCCATAAGGTATATATATTCCTGATCGTCGTGACATTTTATGTCGATCTAGCCATGTCCGTCCGTCTGTCCGTCCGTCCGTCTGTCCGTCCGTCCGTCCGTCCGTCCGTCCGTCTGTCCGTCCGTCTGTCCGTCCGTCCGTCTGTCCGTCCGTCCGTCTGTCTGTCGAAAGCACGCTAACTTCCGTAGGATTAAAGCAAGGCGCTTGAAATTTGGCACAAATACTTTTTATTAGTGTAGGTCGGTTGGGATTGTAAATGGGCCATATCGGCTCATGTTTTAATATAGATGCCATATAAACCGATCTTGGGTCTTGACTTCTTGAGTCTCTAGAGTTTAAAATTCTTATCCGATAAGAATGAAAATTTGCACAACGTGTTTTGTTATGATATCCAACAACAGTGTCAAGTACGGTAAAAATAAGAGCCAAATTCTTCAACATGAGCCTTATTTGTGCCCTGGACGGAAGAGAAAGACGATCAGACCAAGAATATTTTCTACGAGCGCCTAGAGTGAGAATCAGACCGCTGCCACGCCCATGATATTAAATTCGTTCTGGGAGATTTTAATGCAGAGATAGGGAAGGAAGACATCTTTGGTTCAACAGTCGGAAAGTTTAGCCTTCGCCAGATTGCAACATAAAAATATTCACAAAGCCATATGGCTGTCATGATCCAAACACGAGGAACGAAATTGATCACGTTGTTATGGATAGAAGGCATTCATCCAGCGTATTAGATGTACGATCGATCCATGGAGCGAATATAGATTCCGATCATTACCTTGTTGCAGCAAAGGTTCGCACCCGTTTGAATATGGCGAGGAAAGTATGATCTGATACTGCACAGAAGCTGTACATTGAAGAGCTGCAAACACAACAGATGGCAGCGGCATACTCCACTCGCCTGATCCGACTGCTTGATGAAAGCACTCCCTGTTCTGATGATATAATGGCGCAATGGCAAACTATTGCCCACTCATGGAAAATGCCGCGAAATTCGTACTTGGGTACCGGAGGCCTCCTCCAAGAAACCCATGGTACGACCAAGAATGTCAACATGCTACTGAAGCCAAGAATGCGGCATATAGAGCAACCCTGCAAGGAGGGGTATCGGGAGAAAAAGAGAAACGTCTATTCCGCAGTAAGAAAAAGGAACTGGTAAAACGTGAGTGTAAGCGAATTGAGATTTACAAGTGTCCGGAAATTTTACCAAAGAATTAAATATCAAACCGATGGCTTAGGTGCAGGCACATCCTCCTGGAAGAAAGAAACCTAGTAACTGACACAGATAACATGCTGAGGATATGGAAAGAACATTTTACTCAACTGCTAGTGTCCGACGTTGGCGGCGAAAAGGATGCCGCAGAACCAATCAATGATGATGGTATAGAATGTCTGCCTCCTAGTCATAATGAGGTCCAAGTAGCAGTGACCCGATTAAAGAACAACAAGGCAACAGGAGCCGACGAATTACCCGCTGAACTATTTAAGACCGGAGGTGACACATTGATAAGGCGTATGAATCAGCTTATCTGCGCCATCTGGCTAGAAGAACGCATACCCGATGATTGGAACCTCAGCATACTATGTCCCGCACACAAGAAAGGAGCCAAGACGGCATGTGCCAACTACAGAGGAATAACTTTCCTCCCCATCGCATACAAGATACTCTCGAGCGTACTGTGTGAAAGATTAAAACCTAAAGTCAATGAGATAATTGGGCCCTATCAATGCGACTTTAGACCCGGTAAATCCACCCTGGACCATAAACTGCGTCAAATCCTGCAAAAGACCCGAGAAGGACAAATCAACACCTACCATCTCTTTGTTTACTACAAAGCCGCCTTCGATACTCCTTTATGCTCAAAGGTATTTCAAACCATGTCTGAGATTGGTATCCCTGCAAAATTAACAAGTAAAAAGGCGTTAAGTTCGGCCGGGCCGAACTTTGGATACCCACCACCTCGGGTATATATGTAAACCACATTTCATCAAAATTCGGTGAAAAATTCATACCTTATACTCATTTACCTCATACCAATCTGAACTATATACGACACCGATGTCGAAAAGCCGAACATAAGTCACTGTGTCAAATTTCAGTGAAATCGGATTATAAATGCGCCTTTTATGGGGCCAAGACTTTAAATCGAGATATCGGTCTACGTGGCAGCTATATCCAAATCTGGACCGATTTGGGCTAAGTTGCATAAACATGTCGAAGAGCCTAACACTAAGCACTATCCCAAATTTCGGCGAAATCGGACAATAAATGCCTCTTTTATGGGCCCTAAACCTTAAATCCAGAGATCGGTCTATATGCAGCTATATTCAAATCCGGACCGATCTGGGCAAAATTGAAGAAGGACGTCGAAGAGCCTAACCAAACTCACTGTCTCAAATTTCAGCGACATCGGACAATAAATGCGTCTTTTATGGCCCCAAAACCTAAAACCTAGATATCGGTCTATATGGCAGCTATATCCAAATCTGGACCGATCTGTGCGATATTGTAGAAGTATGTTAAGGAGCTTAACTTAACTCACTGTTTCAAATTTCGGGGACATCGGGCAATAAATGAGCATTTTATGGGCCCAAAACCTAAAACCTAGATATCGGTCCATATGGCAGCTATATCCAAATTTGAACCGATCGAGACAAAATTGAAGAAATATGTCAAAGGGCCTAACACATCTCACTGTCCCAAATTTCAGCTAAATCGGATAATAAATGTGGCTATTATGGGCCTTACACCATAAATCGGAGGATCGATCTATATGGCTGCTATATCCAAATCTGGACCGATCTTAGCCAAATTAACGAAGGATGTCGATGGGCCTTACACAATTCACTGCCCCGAATTTCATCAAAATCGGATAATAAATGTGGCTTTTGTGGGCCTAAGACCCTAAACCGGAGGATCGGTCTATATGGCAGCTTTATCCAAATCTGAACCGATCTGGACCAAATTCAAGAAACATGTCAAAGGGCCTAAGACAACTCACTGTCCCAAATTTCAGCGAAATCGGACCATAAGTATGGCTTTTATGGGTCTTAGACCCTAAATCGGAGGATCGGTCTATATGGCAGCTATATCCAAATCTGGACCGATCTGAGCCAAATTGACAAAGGATGTCGAAGGGCCTAACACAACTCACTGTCCCAAATTTCAACAAAATCGGATAATAAATGTGGCTTTTATGGGCCTAAGACCCTAAATCGGCGGATCGGTCTATATGGGGGCTATATCAAGATATAGTCCGATATAGCCCATCTTCGAACTTAACCTGCTTATGGACAAAAAAAAGAATCTGTGCAAAATTTCAGCTCAATATCTCTATTTTTAAAGACTGTAGCGTGATTTCAACAGACAGACGGACAGACGGACGGACATGGCTAGATCGTCTTAGATTTTTACGCTGATCAAGAATATATATACTTTATATTGTCGGAAATGGATATTTCGATGTGTTGCAAACGGAATGACAAAATGAATATACCCCCATCCTTCGGTGGTGGGTATAAAAAGACTCTGCAGGATAACACATGCTGATACGCGTTCCTCAGTAAGAATAGGAAAGAATCTCTCCAGACCATTTAATAGCAAACAAGGTTTCAGACAAGGAGACAGCCTATCGTGTGATCTCTTTAATATCCTGCTGGAGAAGATTATACGAGATGCAGATGTGAATAGATATGGCACACTTCTCACAAGAGAAGACATGCTACTCGCCTATGCCGACGACATCGACATCTTAGGTCGCTCACCGGAAGTAGTAACTGCAGCCTTTGAAAGAATCGAAAGAGAGGCAGTGAAAATGGGTCTGGCAGTAAATGGAGATAAGACGAAATGGATGGTTTCAACTCCCAAAATGCCTTGTAGAACCGAGCACATAAAGAAAATGGAGAAAGTTGGGAACCACAACTTTGAGATAGTCGGTAACTTTAACTACCTCGGCATCGACGTAACCGAAACTAATGACACCAGTTTTGAGATAGAGCGAAGAATAATACTGGCATACAGATGCTACTTTGGATTAAGTAAGCAGTTTAGAAACAAGGCCACCTCTCGACAGACGAAGACTACACTTGACAAGACACTGATACTACCTGTGCTGTTATATGGTTCTGAAGCATCGGTACTTGTGACAGCAGATGAGGCAGTGCTTGGAGTATTTGAGAGAAAGATTCTCCGTAAAATATATGGACCAGTTTGCGTTAATGGAGAATATAGGCAAGGTAGGAACCACGAGCTGTATGACGACGATAGCATAGTTACAAGCATCAAAATTGAACGGCTGCGTTGGCTAGGTCATGTTGTCAGAATGGATGAAGAAGCTCCAGCAAAAAAATCTTTTGAAGGCAACCACGGTGGTACATGCAAACCGGGAAGACCAAAAGCCGCATCCATGAATTCTGCTAAAAATTTTTACAAAATAAATTTAGTTGAAGGGCATAATTTAAATCTATTGGGTTGCCCAAAAAGTAATTGCGGATTTTTTAAAAGAAAGTAAATGCATTTTTAATAAAGCTTAGAATGAACTTTAATCAAATAAACTTTTTTTACACTTTTTTTTCTAAAGCAAACTAAAAGTTACAGCTGATAACTGACAGAAGAAAGAATGCAATTACAGAGTCACAAGCTGTGAAATTTGTCAACGCCGACTATATGAAAAATCCGCAATTACTTTTTGGGCAACCCAATACATACCTAACTTCAGTCAAACCACCAAAAATTACGGCTTCTAGGAACCGAACACCGACTATCAAGAGACAGATTTACATGGAAGCTATATGAGGTTTAAGACTGATTTGAACAGTATTTGGCGGAGTTGTTCGTTCGAGTCGTAGCAGAACACCGCATGCAAATTTTCAGCCAAATCCGACAAAAATTTCAGATTGTAAGGATTCAAGAAGTCAAATCGGGAGATCGGTTTGTATGGAAACTATGTCAGTTATTGGAAGTCATAGCAGAACAACGCACGCAAAATTTCAGCCAAATCGAACAAAAATTACGGTTTTCGGGGGCTCAAGAAATCTAATTGGGAGATCGGTTTATAAGGGAGCTACTTTAGGTTTTAGACCGATTGGGACCATGCTTGAAGCTATATCTGAACCTGAACCGATATGACGCATTTGCAATCCCCAACGACCTACATTAATATTAAGCATATGTCCAAAATTTCAAGCAGCTAGCTTTACACATTCGACCTCTATCGTAATTTCGACAGACGGACGGATAAACGGGCCTGGCTAGATCGACTCAGAGCGTCGAGACAATCAAGAATGTTTACATTTTATGGGATCTTGGACGAATGTTGACTAGATTAGTATACCTCCATCCTATGGTGCTGGGCATAATAAAAAAAATTTAATTGAAAATCACAATTTCATGTTAGTTTTACAAGAGCATGAAACCTCTTTCACTTTTCCTTCAGTTTCCCTTCTCTCCCTTTGATTATTTCGCTCTATGATGTCTTGATGCCATTATGAGAACACATAAATAAACAAAAAAAAAAAAAAAATGCACACACACACACACCAAATTGCTCTGAAAAGGTTAGCTATGGCTTTGAGCTGTTATCGTAACATGAGGGACCTTTTTAGGGAGAAAATTACTTTTTGATAAATGTGTCAAAAACAGCTCAAGTGAAATTTGTCAAAGAAAACTCCATTTTTGGTATGTTTATGAGGAAAATCGAATAAGGAAGAGATAGCAAGTAAAAGCGCGCCAAGTTCGGGCGGCCCAAATCTTATAAACCCTTCACCATGGATCGCATTTGTCAAGTTGTTTGAATAACCTTTTCAACATATATATCAGCTACATCAAATTATTGGCCGTATTTGTCATGGCTGTTAGGATCCATAGAAAAATATCACCTCCAAAATTTCAGACAAATCGAGTAAAAATTGGGCCCTCCATAGGCTCAGGGTGTTAAATTGCGAGATCAGTTTATATGGCAGCTAGACCAGGTTATCAACCGTGCTAAGTTTGGCCGGGTAGAATCTTGGGAAACTACCACCATGGATTCTGCTAAAATATGGTAGCTTTATCTAGTTGTAGACCGAATTAGACCCTACTTGGCGCAGTTGTTGAGAGTCATAATGGAACACTATATGGGAAATTTCAGCCAAATCGGGGGAAAATTGAGGCTTCCAGGCACTCTAGAATTCAAATCGGGAGATGGGTTTATATGGGAGCAATGGACGTAGCCAGGGGGGGGGGGGGGGGGGGCTTCGGCAGCTATATGCAAATCTTGATCGATCTAGACCAAATTGCAGAAATATGTGGAGGGCCTTAACTTAACTCTCTGTCCCAAATTGCAGCAACATCGGACAATGCGCCTTTTATGGGCCCAAACTATTCCATCGAGAGATCGGTCTATATGGCAGCTATATCCAAACTGGATCGATCTTAGCCAAATTGAAGAAGGATGTCGAAGGGCCTAACACAACTCACTGTCCCAAATTTCGGCGACATCGGACAATAAATGCGCCTTTTATGGGCCCAAAACCTTAAATCGAGGGATCGGTCTATATGGCAGCTATATCCAAACCTGGTTCGATTAAGGCCAAATTGAAGAAAGATGTTAAAGGGCTAAACACAACTCACCGTCCCAAGTTTTAGCAAAATCGGATAATAAATGTGGCTTTTATTGGCCTAAGACCCTAAATCGGCGGATCGTTCTAAGACCCGATATAGCCCATCTTCGAACTTAACTTGCTTATGGGCAAAAAAAAAGAATCTGTGCAAAATTTCAGCTCAATATCTCTATTTTTAAAGACTATAGCGTGATTTCAACATCGTGTTAAATTTTTACTCTGATCAAGAATATATAGTTTGCCCAAAAAGTAATTGCGGATTTTTCATATAGTCGGCGTTGACAAATTTTTTCACAGCTTGTGACTCTGTAATTGCATTCTTTCTTCTGTCAGTTATCAGCTGTAACGTTTGGCTTGCTTTAGAAAAAAAAGTGTAAAAAAAGTATATTTGATTAAAGTTCATTCTAAGTTTTAATAAAAATGCATTTACTTTCTTTTGAAAAATCCGCAATTACTTTTTGGGCAACCCAATATAAGAAATTGGACATGCCTGGGAATGTTATGCGAATTGATCCGTTGAATTCTCCACATTACGACACATGAAAGTTGCAAATGCGAGCAATTTTGATTAAAAATTATTTCTGGTCATATGTGGACGGTTCAACATTGTGTCCAGATGGGGATGAAGCCGCGAATTGGGAAAAATGGACCAGAAGGCATGTGCGGATTTACTTTTGTCGATTACGCCTCCACAATTGGGGTTGATTGCCGAATGTTCAACATCGAGAGGAATATGGCTGAAGCTAGAAGACACATTTCAATCAAAAGGTCCAGCAAGGAAGGCTACATTGTTGAAACGGGTTGCTCTAGCCCGTATGAAGAATGGTGACAGTGTTCGAGACCATATAAATGATTTCTTCGGCGCCGTAAGCAAACTAAAGCAAATAAACGTTGCCATAGGAGACAATCTTCTTGCTATATTGCTGTTATATAGTTTGACCAGGGACGAATTGCCGAAATCAAAAGTTCTTTGTTCTTTTCGCAAAAGTGGAGCGAGAAGAACAAAGCGCATTGTACGCAAAGCCAAAAAGAAATGGGTTCAGTTCAAAATTCTCAAACCGGTCAACAGAAACTAAGACAGACAGAGCTTAGGAAAAGGAAGGAAGGCTGTTTTATATGCGGAAAATTCGGGCATTACGCCTGGCCGGGGGTGAAGTGAGATTAAAAGTTGTTGGAGATAGGCAAGAGCAAAGCTTTACTGTAAGAGATGTAATGTATGTCAAGGACTTGCGAACAAATTTATTGTCTATTTCAAAGCTGGCAGACAAGGGCTATAAGGTAAAATTTAACAAAGATCATGCATTTATCCTGAAAGAAAATAAAGCAATGTGCAAAGCTGGACGAAGAGGTAATCTTTATTTCTTGAAGCAAACATCAGATGTGGCAAACTCAGCGGTAGTGAAACCAAACGACATGGATATGTGGCACCAAAGACTAGGTCATTTGAATGAAAGTGATCTGAGACTACTTGTGGGTGAAAAAGGTGAACATGGAATTAATATTCGTCAAGGTCATCAGTTGTCACAGTGTTTATGCTTGAGTAGAAAGCAAACTCGAGGACGTTTTGAAAATGGACGTGAAAATCGCACGAGTGAAATGTTGGATGTGGTCCATAGTGATGTTTGTGGTCCTATGAAAGTAAACTCACATTCCAATCCAAGATATTTCGTCATATTTATTGACGACTATTCAAGATATTGCGAGGTTTATTTTCTCAAAAAGAAATCTGACGTTTTCGACGACGCATTTAAGAAGTATAAGAGTTCAGCTGAGCTTTTCACGGGTAAGAAAATCAAACATCTCCAATCAGACAATGGAACAGAGTATATAAACAAAGGAATTTAACAAGTATTTGGAACAAGTTGGCACAAAAAAAAAAAGATTAACAGCACCGCATACACCTCAGCAAAACGGGATTGCACAAAAGAAGAACATAACTCTTATTGAAATGGCTCGGTGTATGATGTAGCAGGCTGGTGTTCCTGGATCTATTTGGACTGAGGCTATAAATACGGCATGTTACTGGCGAAACAGATCTCTTAACGGGCAATTGCCTATAAAAATTTGGACTGGAAAAAAGCCATCAATAAAGCATTTAAGGCCCTTAGGTCTCCGAGACCATGTATTGATAAAAGACAAGTCAAATGGAAAATTCGATTCTCGCTCGGAAGAATGTATACTGGTGGGGGTATATTCATTTTTTCATTCCGTTTGCAACACATCGAAATATCCATTTCCGACCCTATAAAGTATATATATTCTTGATCAGCGTAAAAATCTAAGACGACCTAGACATGTCCGTCCGTCTGTCTGTTGAAATCACGCTACAGTCTTCAAAAATAGAGATATTGAGCTGAAACTTTGCACAGATTCTCTTTTTGTCCATAAGCAGGTTAAGTTCGAAGATGGGCTATATCGGACTATATCTTGATATAGCCCCCATATAGACCGATCCGCCGATTTAGGGTCTTAGGCCAATAAAAGCCACATTTATTATCCGATTTTGCTGAAATTTGGGTCAGTGAGTTGTGTTAGACCCTTCGACATACTTCATCAATTTGGCCCAGATCGGTCCAAATTTGGATATAGCTGCCATATAGACCGATCCTCCGATTTAGGGCCTTAAGCCCATAAAAGCCAAATTTATTATCCGATTTTGCTGAAATTTGGGTCAGTGAGTTGTGTTGAGCCCATCGACATCTTTCGTTAATTTGGCCCAGATCCGTCCAAATTTGGATATAGCTGCCATATAGACCGATCCTCCGATTTAAGGTCTTAGGTCCATAAAAGCCACATTTATTATTCGATTTTGGTGAAATTTAGGACAGTGAGTTGTGTTGAGCCCTTCGACATCTTTCGTCATTTTGGCCCAGATCGGTTCAAATTTGGATATAGCTGCCATATAGACCGATCCTCAGATTTAGGGTCTTAGGCCCATTAAAGCCGCATTTTTTATCCGATTTTGCTGAAATTTGGGTCAGTGAGTTGTCTTAGGCCCTTCGACATCTTTCTTCAATTTGGCACTGATCGGTTCAGATTTGGACATAGCTGCCATATAGACGATCTCTCGATTTAAGGTTTTTGGCCCATAAAAAGCGCATTTATTGTCCGATGTCGCCGAAATTTGGGACAGTGAGGTGTGTTGGGCTCTTCGATGTTGGTCTCCAGATTTGGATATAGGTGGCATATAGACTGATATGGGGCATAAGGTATGCATTTTTCACTGGATTTTGACGAAAGGTTGTTCACATATATACCCGAGGTGGTGGTTCGGCCCGGCCGAACTTAACGCCTTTTTACTTGTTTTATTTGTTCATTTAAGTCTTTAATAAAATCTCTCGAATCTAACAATACAAAATTTCAGCATAGCATTCTCTTATGAGAATGTACTACCCAAAATCAAAAGTGGACCGATAACGACAATATGGGTATCAAATGAAAAGAATGCGGGAGTAGATAATGAAGCTGGCACACAAATTCATATCGAAATATGGGGGGTCACCTCACCCCCACAAAAACGCCCAAAATGGGCACATTAGCCAATCACGGATATATGGGTCTCGCTTTGTTTGTTCCGTATAGACTGAAAAACGGCAGAACCGATTTTCTCGAAATTTTCGCATATTACGTACGTTGGTCTGGAAGGAAACATAGGCTATATAATTTTTCCGTGTCGGAAGGGGGACGG
>NW_026739362.1:0-29375 GCF_963082655.1 Stomoxys calcitrans
GTTACATTTTGCAAACAGGTCAAATCGGTTCATGTTTGGCACATCTGCCATGTAAACCGATCTCCCGAACTTAATTCTTGAGCCATTAGAGAACGCAACTCTTATCCGGCTAAAATTTTGCACGAGGCGCTTTATTATGACTAACAACAACATAATATATCTCCAATATAAACCGATCTCCCGCTTTGACTCTTGAGCCTCTAGAGGGGGCAATCGTATCCGATTTGGCTGAAAATGTTCACATGATGTTTTGGTTGGACTGTGTATATATGTTTCAAATTGGTCTGTAACCTGATCCTATATAGATCAATATAGCAAGTTAACTTCTTGAGCCTCTAGAGGGCTCAATTCATATTCGATTTGGCTGATATAGTCCAAATTGGGCTTTAACCTGATATACCTTCCGAATAAGCCGATCTACCGATGCGCTTCTAGAAGACGCAATTCTTATCCGATGTGGCTGAAATTTTACACAAGTATGGGCCGAATCAATGCATAACCTAAAATAGCTCCCGTATAACCCTATATCTCGAGTTAGAGGACTTATTCAGCCCTGCTCTCGTGCCAAAAAAACTTACGAAAAAATTATTTCAGTTATATCTAAATCTGAACAGAATTGTATGAAATTTTGAGCACGTAATTGGGTAGTCAAATACAACACTTCGTGACAAAATCTTATTAGGATCGGACTCAAATTGTGGCTTCTGAAGCTTTAAAGGGCCAAATCGGATGAAGGATATATGGGAGCTATATCTAAATCTAGACTGATTTTGATAAAATTTTGCACACATATTTGAAATTCAAATAAAACATTTCAAGCTAAGTTTTGTAAAGATTGGACCAAAATTGTTGCTGCTACAGCCTTAAAAGACCATATCGGATGAAAGATATATATGGGACCTATATCTAAATGTGAACTGATTTGGTTCAAAATCAATAGAGCTTGTACTTGTGCCAAAGAAGTGACATGTGCAAAATTTTGTGACAATCGGACAATAAATGTGACCTTGATCACAAAAATACATGGACAGACTAACAAACATAGCTAAATCGTATCCAGGATGTGATTCTTAACCTATCTGTATACCTATCAACGGGTCTAGCTCTTCTCCTACTTTGCGTTGCAAACAAATGCACAAAGTTATTATACCCTGTACCACAGTGGTAGTGTATGATATAAAAATGCAGCCAAATCGTATAAAGATTGTGCCCTTCAGGAGCTCAAAGGTTGAAATCGGGAGATCGGTTTATATCGGAGCTATATCTAAATATGGTCCCATATGAACCATCTTCAACTCAGATATTAGGAAGCCTCTAGCAACTCACCGTTCCAAGCTTCTGCAAAATCGGGTAATTAATGCGGCAATTAAAAGTTTATGACTCGAAATCGGCAGATGGGTCTATGTATTGCTAATCGAAGTATGGTCCGATTTGGACCATACTCGGTTCGGACATCTGTATGCATAGTACAAGGATTTATTTCAGATTTCATCTAATTTTGGCTCTCTTTCCGAGTTCGGAATCTTGCTGTCTTTGTTCCATTTTAGCTTAAATTTTGAACCAATTACTTAATCATTTCTTTTCTATATTCTACTAGCTGTCCCGGGCCCGCTCCGCTGCGCCTTCTTAACTTTATATGGAACAAAAGTTTCCTTTGGAATATTTATTTTCGACAATTAAAGAGCTTTTAGTGAAATACCATGCAACGAAAATACCATATCGCTTGACTAACACTTTAACAAGTGCCTTCATCTGAATCCATATGATCTTTATTGGTCTACGAATTTAAGTTTGGATGTAAGGTGTACTCCATTCTTGAAATACTTCATTTCAGCCCGTTATTCGCATGATGTCTGAGTTAACGGTGTTTTCGGGGGAGAGGTGGTCCCTTAGATACTTGGCCCTGAAAAAATATAAGCATGGTGCTCTTCTCTCAAATACCATTTATTTAATCTCCTTATAGCCATTGGCTTAAGAGGAGTTTACAGGATGAGGCGTCCTCCAAACACATGGCCCCAAAATAGGTTATCAAATTCGTTTTCTAATCGCAAATACCTTTCATTTGAGCCACATGTTGGCATGGTCGAAAATTTTAATCCCTTTGGGGAGGTTTTGGGAAAAGGGTGATGCCCTAAATACATGGTCCTACATTTGGATATCAAATTCGTATTCTACTCCCAAATACCTTGATTTGAGCGCCATATTGCGATGATCAGTAAAAAATTGCTGTTTGTGGGGTATATTGGGAAAGGGGTAGACCCACAGAAAATTGCTCCCAAAAGTGGGTATCAATTGTTGCTCTACCCACCAATATATATACATCGGATTCGTGTTCCACTTTAAAAACCCTCTTTTTTGAGCCTCATATTGCAAAAGTCAGAAAATACTTACTATTTGGATGGTGTAGTAGGGGTGGGGTGGCCCCATAGACACTTTTCCCGAATATTGATATCAAATTCGTGCTTTACTCCCAAAGACCTTTCATTTGAGCTCCATAATGCTATGGTCGTAAATTTGTCCCCTTTGGGGGATGTTTTTGGTGAGAGACGGCTCCCCAAACACTTGGTCCCATATTTGGATATCAGATTCGTATTCTACATTCAAATACCTTTTATTTAAGCCCCATATTCCCATGGTCAGTAAATAAGTCCAGTTTGGGGGTGTTTTGGGGAAGGGGTGGACCCCCAGAAACGTGGTCCCACATTTGGATATCAGATTCGTATTCTACTCGCATATACCTTTAATTTGAGTCCCATATTGCCATGGTCGGTAAAAATGTCCGATACGTTTTCTTATCCTAAATACCTTTCATTTGAGTCCCATATTGTCGCGATTGGTCTAAATATATGTTTGGTAGGTTTTAGGGTGGGGCAGACCCCTAGGTACCCCATCCGAAATTTGGATGCCAAATTTTTATTTTTAGGGTGCTATATGAGAGCACACAAAATGTCGCTTAAATCGCACCACCCATCTCCGACACTTGGCGTTTCGGAAAATTAGGGTAAGGGGTAGGGTCCGCCTCCTTTCAGATATCAAAAAGTGCAGTACCCTATTTTCACCATTATGCACTATCTGTGAAAATTTCAAGAAAATCAGATCAGCCGTTTCTGAGTCTATTAGGAACACACAAACATACAAACAAACCTACAAACATATGCAAATTAATTCTTATACCCTCCACCATAGGATGGACTAATTTCGTCATTCTGTTTGTAACTACTCGAAATATTCGTCTAAGACCCCATATTCTTGATCGTCGCGACATTTTATGTCGATCTAGCCATGTCCGTCCGTCCGTCACGCTAACTTCCGAAGGAGTAAAGCTAGCAGCTTGAAATTTTGCACAAATACTTCTTATTAGTGTAGGTCGGTTGGTATTGTAAATGGGCCATATCGGTCTATGTTTTGATATAGCTGTCATATAAACCGATCTTGGGTCTTGAATTCTTGAGCCTCTAGAGTGCGCAATTTTTATCCGATTTGAATGAAATTTCGCACGACGTGTTTTGTTATGATATCCAAAAGCTGTGCCAAGTATGGTTCGAATCGGTCCATAACCTGATATAGCTGTCATATAAACCGATCTTGGGTCTTGACTTCTTGAGCCTCTAGAGTGCGCAATTCTTATTCGATTTGAATGAAATTTCGCACGACGTGTTTTGTTATGATATCCAAAAACTGTGCCAAGTATGGTTCGAATCGGTCCATAACCTGATATAGCTGTCATATAAACTAATCGTGGGTCTTGACTTCATGAGCCTCCAGAGTGCGCAATTCTTATCCGATTTGAATGCAATTTTGCACGAAGTATTTTGTTATGATATCCAATAACTGTGCTAAGTATGATTCACATCGGTTAATAACCTGATATAGCTGTCATATAAACAGATCTGGGGACTTGACTTCTTGAGCTTCTTGAGGGCGCAATTCCTATCCGATTTGGCTGAAATTTTGCATGACGTATTCTATTCTTACTTTCAACAACTGTGTCAAATAAGGTTCAAATCGGTTCATAACCTGATATAGCTGCCATATAAATCAATCTGGGATCTTGACTTCTTGACCCTCTAGAGGCCGCCATTATTATCCGATTTGCCTGAAATTTTGTACGACGGATCCTCTCATGACCATCAACATACGTGTTTATTATGGTCTGAATCGGTCTATAGCCCGATACAGCTCCCATATAAATCGATCTCTCTATTTTACTTCTTGAGCCACCAAAGGGCGCAATTCCTATTCGAATTGGCTGACATTTTACACAGGTCTCCAACATATAATATAATTGTGGTCCAAACCAGATCATATCTTGATATGGCTCTAAGAGCAGAGCAAATCTTTTCTTATATCCTTTTTATACCCACCACCGAAGGATGGGGGTATATTCATTTTGTCATTCCGTTTGCAACACATCGAAATATCCATTTCCGACCCTATAAAGTATATATATTCTTGATCAGCGTAAAAATCTAAGACGATCTAGCCATGTCCGTCCGTCTGTCTGTTGAAATCACGCTACAGTCTTTAAAAATAGAGATATTGAGCTGAAATTTTGCACAGATTCTTTTTTTGTCCATAAGCAGGTTAAGTTCGAAGATGGGCTATATCGGACTATATCTTGATATAGCCCCCCAACCGATCCGCCGATTTAGGGTCTTAGGCCCATAAAAGCCACATTTATTGTCCGATTTTGTTGAAATTTGGGGCAGTGAGTTACGTTAGGTCCTTCGACATCCTTTGTCAATTTGGCTCAGATCGGTCCAGATTTGGATATAGCTGCCATATAGACCGATCCTCCGATTTAGGGTCTAAGGCCCATAAAAGCCACATTTATTATCCGATTTTGCTGAAATTTGGGACAGGGATTAGTGTTAGGCCCTTCAACTTCCTTCGTTAATTTGGACCAGATCGGTACAGATTTGGATATAGCTGCCATATAGACCGATCCTCCGATTTAGGGTCTAAGGGCCATAAAAGCCACATTTACTATCCGATTTCGCTGAAATTTGGGACACTGAGTTGTCTTAGACCCTTTGACATGCTTCTTTAACTTGGTCCAGATCGGTTCAGATTTGGATATAGCTGCCATATAGACCGATTTCTTGATTTATGGTTTTGGGCCCATAAAATGCTCATTTATTGCCCGATGTCCCCGAAATTTTGGAACAGTGAGTTAAGTTAAGCCCCTTGATATACTTCTGCAATTTCGCACAGATCGGTCCAGATTTGGATATAGCTTCCATATAGACCGATATCTAGGTTTTAGGTTTTGGGGCCATAAAAGACGCATTTATTGTCCGATGACGCTGAAATTTGAGACAGTGAGTTTAGTTAGGCTCTTCGACGTCCTTCTTAAATTTTTCCCAGATCGGTCCAGATTTGAATATAGCTGCCATATAGACCGATCTCTCGATTTAAGGTTTAGGGCCCATAAAAGAGGCATTTATTGTCCGATTTCATCGAAATTTGGGACAGTGCTTAGTGTTAGGCTCTTCGACATGTTGACGTAACTTGGCCCAAATCGGTCCAGATTTGGATATAGCTGCCATGTAGACCGATATCTCGATTTAAAGTCTTGGCCCCGTAAAAAGCGCATTTATAATCCGATTTCACTGAAATTTGACAAAGTCTTATGTTAGGCTTTTCGGCATCCGTGTCGTATATAGTTCAGATCGGTATGAGGTATATGAGTATAAGGTATGAAATTTTCACCGAATTTTGATGAAAGGTGGTTTACATATATACCCGAGGTGGTGGGTATCTAAAGTTCGGCCCGGCCGAACTTAACGCCTTTTTACTTGTTTTGGCTAAGAAGAGATGCCGGAAAAAGAACTCGACAAATGCGCTCCATGGTGGAGGCCCGGCCGAACTTTATATACCACGCACGCTTTTACTTGTTATATATAAGATTTACAATGTGTCCCATCCCATTTGATTTAAAATGTAACTCATTTTTAAATGAATTCCATAAAAGACAATACATTTTTAATGTCATGATACTGTAGACATCACTGGGATGATTAATCTTGGCAATTCCCCTCTATTAAATTTGCAACTTATTTTGCAATTTCCCAAATTGGGTTGCTTGCTGCTAGGTAATTTAAATAAATTTTCAAGTTATTATTTACTTAAATCTCTTTGCCTTTATTTGCACATTGCTTCTCTACTCCCATTCCATTGCATGTTCTGCCTGTAAAACTCTGCTTGGTAGAATAATCTATTTTTTAGCAGTTTAATGGTGCTGCACCAAGATTTAATTACATTTTGCCTTTGCCTTCAACACCTTTTCTGCTAGCGTTAATATGAGTTTGTGTGTGTTGAGCAAATCATAAGCAGCATCAGAACGAGGATAGGACATGGACAAGAAAAATGTGAAGGTAATAGCAGTGTAGCTCACATGATAAACTTTCGTATTTTGTTTTTGTGTTGTCATTTACATTATTAAGTAGACGTTTCAATATTTCATTATGATTGCCGTTAGCTACTTTTTAAAACTTAGTAATAACCAAGTTTGACACCTTTGGAAGCTAGTTTCATAGTTGTGTAATGTGTTTTAAGCATGGTTGCCACAACTTTTTTCATAGGCAAGGTCCGAATCCTGGCGAGACCATCAGAAAAAATTTTCAGCGGTGGTTTTCCCCTTCTAATGCTGGCAACATTTGTGAGGTACTATGCCATGTAAAACTTCCCTCTAAAGAGGTGTCGCACTGCGGACGCCGTTCGGACTCGGCTATAAAAAGGGGGCCCCTTATCATTGAGTTTAAACTTGAATTGGACTGCACTCATTGATATGTGAGAAGTTTGCCCCTGTTCCCTAATGGGCAAAATTTGAAATTTGCAATTGCAAAAATGTAAACCTACAATTCTAGGAGGTATCTCCGAAGAAACCATGTATCTAAAGTAAAATCCTACTCCTCGCCTCTCGACTTGGATTGGCCAATTGGCAATACTGGCCTCCGTAGGGCAGAGGTTAGCATGTCCGTATATGACACTGAATGCCTGGGTTCGAATCCTGGCGAGAACATCAGTGAACATTTTTCCGCCGTGGTTATCCCCTCCTAATACTGGCGACATTTGTGAGGTACTTTGCCTTGTAGAAGTTCACCCCATATTTTTATATCCTCCACCATAAGATGGGGGGTATACTAATTTCGTCATTCTGTTTGAAACTACTCGAAATATTCGTCTGAGACCCCATAAAGTATATATATTCTTGATCGTCGCGACATTTTATGTCGATCTAGCCATGTCCGTCCGTATGTCCGTCCGTCTGTCTGTCGAAAGCACGCTAACTTCCGAAGGAGTAAAGCTAGCCGCTTGAAATTTTGCACAAATACTTCTTATTAGCGTAGGTCGGTTGGTATTGTAAATGGGCTATATCGGTCCATGTTTTGATATAGCTGCCATATAAACCGATCTTGGGTCTTGATTTCTTAAGCCTCTAGAGTGCGCAATTCTTATCCGATTGGAATGAAATTTTGCACGACGTGTTTTGCTATTATATTCAACAACAGTGCTAAGTATGGTTCAAATCGGTCCATAACCTGATATAGCTGCCATATAAACCGATCTGGGGTCTTGACTTCTTGAGCCTCTAGAGCGCGCAATTCTTATCCGATTGGAATGAAATTTTGCACGACGTGTTTTGTTATGATATCCAACAACTGTGCCAAGTATGGTTCAAATCGGTTCATAACCTGATATAGCTGCCATATAAACCGATCTTGGGTCTTGACTTCTTGAGCCTCTAGAGTACGCAATTCTTATCCGATTGAAATGAAATTTTGCACGACGTGTTTTGTAATGATATTCAACAACTGTGCCAAGTATGGTTCAAATCGGCCCATAACCTGATATAGCTGCCGTATAAACCGATCTTGGGTCTTGACTTCTTGAGCCTCTTGAGGGCGCAATTCTTATCCAATTTGAATGAATTTTGGCACGTAGTATTTTGTTATGATATCTAACAACTGTGCCAAATATGGTTCAAATCGGTTCATAACCTGATATAGCTGTCATATAAACAGATCTGGGGACTTGACTTCTTGAGCTTCTAGAGGGCTCAATTTCTATCCGATTTGGCTGAAATTTCGCAAGATGTTTTTTATTGTTACTTTCAACAACTATGTCAAATAAAGTACAAGTCGGTTCATAACCTGATATAGCTGCCATATAAACCGATCTGGGATCTTGACTACGTGAGCCTCTAGATGTCGCAATTATTATCCGATTTGCCTGAAATTTTGTACGACGGATTCTCTCATGACCCTTAACATATGTGTTTATTATGGTTTGAATTGGTCTATAGGCCGATACAGCTCCCATATAAATCGATCTCTCTATTTTACTTCTTGAGCCCACAAAGGGCACAATTCTTATTCGAATTGGCTGACATTTTACACAGGTCTCCAACATATAATTTAATTGTGGTTCAAACCGGACCATATCTTGATATCGCTCTAATAGCAGAGCAAATCTTTTCTTATATCCTTTTTTTTGTCTAAGAAGAGATGCCGGGAAAAGAACTCGACAAATGCGATCCATGGTGGAGGGTATATAAGATTCGGCCCGGCCGAACTTAGCACGCTTTTACTTGTTTTTATTTAATTAATAGATGAGTTTACAAATTGCTTTTGTTACTTCCTCTATAAATTATGTATAAATGATTTGTATTTTACATCTATATTTGGCATAGCGATTTGCTGTTTGCCAATTTTTCTCATTAAGTTATATAATAATAAGTAAGAGCGTGCTAAGTTCGGCCGAGCCGAATCTTACATACCCTCCACCATGGATCGCATTTGTCGAGTTCTATGCGCGGTATCTCTTTTCAGGCAAACAAAGAATATCGAATAAGAACTGTTGTGCTATTGGAGCTATATCATGTTATAGTCCGATTCGGACCATAAATAAATGCAGAACATTGTAGAAGTCACTATGTAATATTTCAGTTCTTTCGGATAAGAATTGCGCCTTGTAGGGGCTCAAGAAGCAAAATCGGGAGATATGTTTTTATGGGAGGTTTATCAAGCTAATGATTAATTCAGACCATAATATACACATATGTTGAAGGTCATGAGAGATGCCGCTGTACAAAATTTCAGCCGAATCGGATGAGAATTGCGCCCTCCAGACGCTCAAGAAGTCAAGATCACAGACCGGTTTATATGGCAGCTATATCAGGTTCTATACCGATTTACATCATATTTAGCACAATTATTGGAAGTCATAACAAAACATCTCACCCAAAATTTCAGCCAAATCGGATGAGAATTGAGCGCTCTATTGGCTCAAGAAGTCGAGATCCAAGATCGATTTATATGAAAGCTATACCAGATTATGAACATAGACCGATTTAAACCATACTAAGCGCTGTTGTTGGAAGTGATACCAAAAACACCACGTGCAAAATATCAATCAAATTAGACGAGAATTGCGGCCTCTAGAAGCTCAAGAAGTCGAAACCCAATATCGGTTTATATGGCAGCTGTATCAAAACATGGACTGATTTGGCCCATTTACAATACCAACGGCTAGTTTTACTATTTCGAAAGTTAGCGTGCTTTCGACAGACAGACGGAAGGACGGACGGACAGACGGACGGACATGGCTAGATCGACTTAAAATGACATGACGATCAAGAATAAATATACTTTATGGGGTCTCAGACGCCTATTTCGAGGTGTTACAAACGGAATGAGGAAATTAGTATACCCCCCATCCTATGGTGGAGGGTATAAAAATAACTCATATGTGATTTGATATTGTGATATATTAGAATTATTTTTTTATATATACAACTTGCAATAATTAATTTGTATAATAATAAAAGAAAATTCGCGCCATTTAGTATATCAATAACTTCACTCTCTTCAAGAATACTTTCGCCAAAAAAAAATTGTTCTTTATTCTGCTAAAATAGGGAAAGCTCCAATAAAATGTAATGTGTTTTCGTGCTGGTTTAAATTGCAAATTGAACAAAATACATTTGAGTTATTACTTCTACTCTAGCTTTTATAATCATGTCTGTTGCATGTGGAGATAGATACGTTGTACAAGAAGGGATTTGACTATATTGTAAACAGGAATAAAGATCATGGAATCACGAGTTATTTGCACTGATGCAAAAATCATTACGTTCCTGAGTATTCAAAGTGTCAATAATCTCCTTCCAATAAAAACATAGGGGGAAGTTATGATTGGGAGGAAAGTATTGTATCTTTTCGCATATATTTGTCCAGTATTTTTCGCAATATATTTTCAACTGCAAAACTTTTTCTGCAAGTATCCGTGGCAATATGTGTGATCCTTAACGCAGAACTCTGCTGACATAACAAAAATGATTCTTTAGCGTAGACATATATAAAGTGGGTAGACCAGTTTCTAAGTGTATGATATAGTTTGGCGTTATATTTAGAAGGTACATTTTTTAATGAAAAATCTTAGCAGTTTCTGAAAACCTCATTTTCGTGATGCATAAAACATTATTGATCTGACGCATGCTGTGAAAATCTTAAATTTATTAGTTTGCGATATCCCAGGTTGGGCTTAATATCTCGACCATGTTGAATTTATTGTCATTTTGGAAGACAAAACTTTAGTATTGAATGATGAATTGTATGCAAGTTCGACTCCAAGATAATTGTATCGGTTTACAATCTCAATCTCTTGATTATAATAATGCCATTTCAGACCTGTCTTTATTCGAATACCTCTACTAAAAACAAGTATCTTCGATTTCAATAAGTTGATTTTCAAACGCCATTTAGTGCAATACTCTTGCAGAGAGTTTATCATGGTTTGTAAACCATTGGGGGAATCAGATAGAATTACTATGTCATCTGCGTAAAGTAATACTTTAATATTACAACTGCGACACTGACTCAACCCCGTAATTTATCTGGTAGATCCTTGATTTATAATGAAAACAGTGTTGGACTAAGAATACATCCCTGTTCCACACCCGAATTTACGCTAAATGCCTTCGAAAAACTGCAACCGTCCCAAATCTTTGTAGTTGTATTATTATACAGACCTTGTTATATTCTTATTATCTTCGTAGATAAACCCATATATATAACAATCTTTAAAAAAGTTGAAAAATATGATATTCTACTTGCTTCCACATCGGTTTCTTAAATTTATTTACATATGTTAAAAAATGGCCATAATTAAGTGATTTTTGAAGCTAAGAGACATTGTATGATAGTAAATGGCACGGTTCGAGTTGCTATTGGGTGGCTGGTTTATAGGTAACATTATCCTTATTGTAACTATCTCTATCCTTATTGTAACTATCTCGTTTTTTAACTTTCGCATATTGTATCGTACGCTTTGCTAGCTTTCTGTATAATCTCGCTGGATGAATACATTCTTCCCGTTTAAATTTCTTTTAGCTGATAACACTATTTGAGCTTGAATACACGACCACATTGTAACCACATTTACATCCACGTTCATATTTTCAGTAAAAATTTTAGTGAACTCTTTTTTCGCAAGATAGAAGATGTGCAAGTTAAACCGCTGACCACAGCATTTGATGAAGACATCTTTTTTTGCGACATACTTCAACTTCTCGTCTAATGTTTCACCAAATTTGTCCCAAGACAATACATCTTTTACATTGGAACTCATATTGATGTACGGAATACGCTTTTTTGGAGTGCTATCTGTTATTTCTGGAGATGTCGACTATAACGATCGCCTTGCACTCATTTACTAAAAAAATGTTGCATATCTTTAAGAGTAAAGTAAATAAATAACGTCAATGTTAAAAAATGCACTAAAATTACTAATTTCTTATTGACAACACTCTTTCACCATCACCTGTTGATTTGTTTTCGTTGGACTCGGCTATAATAAACAAGTAAAAGCGTGCTAAGTTCGGCTGGGCCGAATGTTTTATACCCTCCACCATGGATCGCATTTGTCGAGTTCTTTTCCCGGCATCTCTTCTTAGGCAAAAAGAATATAAGAAAAGATTTGCTCTGCTATTAGAGCGACATCAAGATATAGTCCGGTTTGGACCACAATTAAATTATATGTTGGAGACCTGCGTAAAATGTCAGCCAATTCGAATAAGAATTGCACCCTTTGGGGGCACAAGAAGTAAAATAGACAGACCGATTTATATGGGAGCTGTATCGGGCTATAGACAGATTCAGACCATAATAAACACGAATGTTGATGGCCATGAGAGGATCTGTGGTACAAAATTTCAGGCAAATCGGATAATAATTGCGACCTCTAGAGGCTCAAGAAGTCAATATCCCAGATCGGTTTATATGGCAGCTATATCAGGTTTTGAACCAATTTTAACCTTATTTAACACAGTTGTTGAGAGTAAGAATGAAATACGTCACGCAAAATTTCAGCCAAATAGGATAGGAATTTCGCCCTGTAGAAGCTAAAGAAGTAAAGACCCAAGATCGGCTTATATGACAGCTATATCGGGTTATGGACCGATTAGAACCATACTTGGCACAGTTGTTGGATCATAACAAAATACTTCGTGCAAAAATTCATTCCAATCGGATAAGAATTGCGCCCTCTAGAGGCTCAAGAAGTCAAGACCCAAGATCGGTTTATATGACAGCTATATCGGGTTATGAACCGATTTGAACCATATTTGGCAGAGTTGTTGGATATCATAACAAAACACGTCGTGCAAAATTTCATTCCAATCGGATAAGAATTGCGCACTCTAGAGGCTCAAGAAGTCAAGACCCAAGATCGGTTTAGATGACAGCTATATCGGGTTATGGACCGATTTGAACTGTACTTGGCACAATTATTGGACATCATAACAGAACACGTCGTGCAAAATTTCATTCCAATCGGATAAGAATTGCGCACTCTAGAGGCTCAAGAAGTCAAGACCCAAGATCGGTTTATATGGCAGCTATATCAAAACATGATATAGCCCATTTACAATACCAACCGACCTACACTAATAAGAAGTATTTGTGCAAAATTTCAAGTGGCTAGCTTTACTCCTTCGGAAGTTAGCGTGCTTTCGACAGACAGACGGACGGACGGACATGGCTAGATCGACATAAAATGTCGCGACGATCAAGAGTATATATACTTTATGGGGTCTCAGATGAATATTTCGAGTAGTTACAAACAGAATGACGAAATTAGTATACCCGCCATCCTATGGTGGAGAGTATAAAAAGCCACTTATTGCCACTTAATCTTGAATTGGACAGCTCTCATAGATATGAGAGAAGTTTGCCCCAGTTCCTTAATAGAATGTTCATGGGTAAATTTACAAAAATGGCAACACTGTCTTCACAATGTAACTTCACCTGCAATCCGCATGCAAACTAAAGCGTCACTACAACAGTTATGAAATAAGCATGAATCTATCCGAATAGGTATTAAATATCCACGTATCCTCAGTTAAGCAGATGACAGTTTTGTATGTTTGTATTGCCTCCTCCTTGTAGTGCCCTAATTTATTTGCAGCATTCACGATGGCACCATTCAGAAGCAAGTCATAATCATTGCATCTGGTGCTGTGTTTGTTGGTCCATGTGCGAGAGTATCGCCCTTAAATACTGTCAAGCTGTCGGCTTATGCCATAAACAATGACATATTAAAGTAGGTGCATCTGCAACAAGGGTAAATGCTCGATTCTACTTCTAACAGTTATCGCAGCGTTCTCCTGGGTAGAGGATATGTAGCACAGCATTCTTACACTCAACCAATAGGTGTGTGCATGGGGCTGTGCTAACGTCAGATGCGCGTTAGTGAAGTTAAGTATGAAAATCATAAACCTAAATGTAAACAAGAATAAATGACGCCATAAGGAAACGAGAAACAGTGTTACGTTGACGACTACAGAGTAATTCAAAAAACCAAAAAAGGACAAGAAAGACTCTTTGTACAATCAGAAGTAAAGCTTTAACAGACTTAAGCTAATATATCACTACAAACACACAAAATGCATTGGAAAAGAACTGCTGGTGTGACAAGTGATTGAACTTGGTTAATGTGCTACTCATTTCTTAGACGCGGTTTCGCAAAAATAGTCCAAATTCGATATAAAATCTATGTCACAGAAGGACATATTGTGGTTTGTGTGTGGTATCCCCTGTATTTTCTTTTCCTTTGCAAAAAATACGATCATTAAGCTCGTCTAGAAAAAAAAAACCAAACAAATAAAAGGGAGTTGGGCCAGATCAATATACACTAGCACTTGTCAAGCTATATGCATGGGTTCTCTTATGGCAGAAACTTACTTTACTTTAATTGGCTATGACAGAACATTTGTCCTATTAGCCGCACGTAGAATAGCGTTCAAAGCTCCTCGATCTTCTGCGCTTCTACTAAAATCTCTGGCACCAAGTTTCGAGATGTCTCCCACCACCTTTTTCCATTGGGTTTTCATGTACCATCGGGATCGCCTTCACAAGATTATTTTGCTGGAACTTCTTCATTCATTCTGACCTAGCCACCGCAACCGTTATATTTTGATAACCTAACCTAACTATGTCAACGTCGCACAGTTGCGCGATTTGAGTTTTTTCGTCGCAAAAATAATAGCTTTGAATAGTCTCTGGACCTACTAGGGTCTTCAAAATTTTTCGAGGTCATGAAAAAAATTGCGAAAAAACTGATGATTTTATTATTGAAAAATCCAATATTTCGAAAACTAGGGATTTTCTTCCTCAGGGACTTTTACTAAAATTTGTATACATTTAAACATTAATATACAAAAAAACAAGTAAAAGCGTGCTAAGTTCGGCCGGGCCGAATCTTATATACCCTCCACCATGGATCGCATTTGTCAAGTTCTTTTAACGGCATCTCTTCTTAGGACCGATATAAACCATACTTGCCAAAGTTTTTGGATATCATAACAAAACACGTCGTGCAAAATTTCATTCCAATCGGATAAGAATTGCGCACTCTAGTGGCTCAAGAAGTCAAGACCCAAGATCGGTTTATATGGCAGCTATATCAGGTTATAGACCGATTTGAACCATACGTGGCACAGTTGTTGGGTATCATAACAAAACACGTCGTGCAAAATTCCATTCCAATCGGATAAGAATTGCGCACTCTAGAGGCTCAAGAAATCAAGACACAAGATCGGTTTATATGGCAGCTATATCAGGTTATCGACCGATTGGAACCATACTGGGCACAGTTGTTGGATATCATAACAAACAAGTAAAAGCGTGCTAAGTTCGGCCGGGCCGAATCTTATATACCCTCCACCATGGATCGCATTTGTCGACTTCTTTTCCCGGCATCTCTTCTTAGGCAAAAAAGGATATAAGAAAAGAGTTGCTCTGCTATTAAAACGATATCAAGATATGGTCCGGTTCGGACCACAATTAAATTATATGTTGGAGACCTGTGTAAAATTTCAGCCAATTCGTATAAGAATTGCGCCCATTGGGGCTCACGAAGTAAAATAGAGAGAACGATTTATATGGGATCTGTATCGAGCTATAGACCGATTCAGACCATAATAAACACGTTTGTTGATGGTCATGAGAGGATCCGTCGTACAAAATTTCAGCCATATCGGATAATAATTGCGACTTCTAGGGGTCAAGAAGTCAAGATCCTAGACCGGTTTATATGGCAGCTATATCAGGTTATGAACCGATTTGAACCTTATTTGACACAGTTGTTGAAAGTAAAAATAAAATATGTCATTCAAAATTTCAGCCAAATCGGATAGGAATTGCGCCCTCTAGAAGCTCAAGAAGTCAAATCCCCAGATCTGTTTATATGACAGCTATATCAGGTTATGGACCGATTTCAACCATACTTGGCAAAGTTGTTGGATATCATAACGAAATACTTGGTGCCAAAAATTCATTCCAATCGGATAAGAATTGCGCACTCTAGAGGCTCAAGAAGTCAAGACCGAAGATCGGTTTATATGGCAGCTATATCAGGTTATGGACCATACTTGGCACAGTTGTTGGGTATTATAACAAAACACGTCGTGCAAAATTCCATTTCAATCGGACAAGAATTGCGCCCTCTAGAGGCTCAAGAAGTCAAGACCCAAGATCGGTTTATATGGCAGCTATATCAGGTTATGAATCGATTTGAACCATACTTGGCACAGTTGTTGGATATAATAACCAAACACGTCGTGCAAAATTTCATTTCAATCGGATAAGAATTGCGCACTCTAGAGGCTCAAGAAGTCAAGACCCAAGATCGGTTTATATGGCAGCTATATCAGGTTATGGACCGATTTAAACCATACTTGGCACAGTTGTTGGATATCATAACAAAACACAAAAATGGGCCATATCGGTCCATGTTTTGATATAGCTGCCATATAAACCGATCTTGGGTCTTGACTTCTTGAGCCTCTAGAGTGCGCAATTCTTATCCGATTGGGATGAAATTTTGCACGACGTGTTTTGTTATGACATCCAACATCTGTGCCAAGTATGGTTCAAATCGGTCCATAAACTGATATAGCTGCCATATAAACCGATCTTGTGTCTTGACTTCTTGAGCCTCTAGAGTGCGCAATTCTTATCCGATTGGAATGAAATTTTGCACGACGTGTTTTTTTATGACATCCAACAACTGTGCCAAGTATGGTTCAAATCGGTCCATAACCTGATACAGCTGCCATATAAACCGATCTTGGGTCTTGACTTCTTGAGCCTCTAGAGTGCGCAATTCTTATCCGATTGGATGAAATTTTGTACGACGGATTCTCTCATGACCATTAACATACGTGTTTATTATGGTCTGAATCGGTTTATAACCTGATATAGCTCCCATATAAATCGATCTCTCTATTTTACTTCTTGAGCCCACAAAGGGCGCAATTCTTATTCGAATTGGCTGACATTTTACACAGGTCTCCAACATATAATTTAATTGTGGTCCAAACCGGACCATATCTTGATATCGCTCTAATAGCAGAGCAAATCTTTTCTTATATCCTGTTTTGCCTAAGAAGAGATGCCGGGAAAAGAACTCGACAAATGCGATCCATGGTGGAGGGTATATAAGATTCGGCCCGGCCGAACATAGCACGCTTTTACTTGTTTTGCCTAAGAAGAGATGCAGGGAAAAGAACTCGACAACATATAATTTAATTGTGGTCCAAACCGGACCATATCTTGATATCGCTCTAATAGCAGAGCAAATCTTTTCTTATATCCTTTTTATACCCACCACCGAAGGATGGGGGTATATTCATTTTGTCATTCCGTTTGCAACACATCGAAATATCCATTTCCGACCCTATAAAGTATATATATTCTTGATCAACGTAAAAATCTAAGACGATCTAGACATGTCCGTCCGTCTGTCCGTCTGTCTGTTGAAATCACGCTACAGTCTTCAATAATAGAGATATTGAGCTGAAATTTTGCACAGATTCTTTTTTTGTCCATAAGCAGGTTAAGTTCGAAGATGGGCTAAATCGGACTATATCTTGATATAGCCCCCATATAGACCGATCCGCCGATTTAGGGTCTTAGGCCAATAAAAGCCACATTCATTATCCGCTTTTGCTGAAATTTTGGACAGTGAGTTGTGTTAGGCCCTTCGACATCCTTCGTCAGTTTTGCCCAGATCGGTTCAGATTTGGATATAGCTGCCATATAGACCGATCCTCCGATTTAGGGTCTTAGGCCCATAAAAGCCACATTTATTATCCGATTTTACTGAAATTTGGGACATTGAGTTGTGTTAGGCCCTTAAACATACTTCGTCAATTTGGCCCAGATCGGTCCAGATTTGGATATAGCTGCCATATGGACCGATCCTCCGATTTAGGGTCTAAGGCCCAAAGAAGCCACATTTATTATCCGATTTCGCTGAAATTTGGGACAGTGAGTTGTGTTAGGCCCTTCAAAATCCTCCGTCAGTATGGCTCAGATCGGTCCAGATTTGGATATAGCTGCCATATAGACCGATCCTCCGATTTAGGGTCTTAGGCCCATAAAAGCCACATTTATTATCCGATTTCGCTGAAATTTGGGGCAGTGAGATGTGTTAGGCCCTCCGACATCCTTTATCAATGTGGCTCAGATCGGTCCAGATTTGGATATATCTGCCATATAGACCGATCCTCCGATTTAGGGTCTTAGGCCCATAAAAGCCACATTTATTATCCAATTTCGCTGAAATTTGGGACTGTGAGTTGTGTTAGGCCCTTCGACATCCTTCGTCAAAGTGGCTCAGATCGGTCCAGATTTGGATATATCTGCCATATAGAACGATCCTCCGATTTAAGGTCTTAGGCCCATAAAAGCCACATTTATTATCCGATTTCGCTGAAATTTGGGGCAGTGGGTTGTGTTAGGCCCTTCGACATCCTTCGTCAATGTGGCTCAGATCGGTTCAGATTTGGATATAGCTGCCATTAGACCGATCCCCCGGTCTAGGGTCTTAGGCCCAAAAAACCACATTTATTATACGATTTTGATGAAATTCGGGACACTGAGTTGTGTTAGGCCCTTTGACATCTTTCTTCAATTTGGTCCAGATCGGTTAGGATTTGGATATAACTGCCATATAAACCGATTTCTTGATTTATGGTTTTGGACCCATAAAATGCTCATTTATTGTCCGATGTCGCCGAAATTTGGGACAGTGAGTTAAGTTAAGCTCCTTGATATAGTTCTGCAATATCGCACAGATCGGTCCAGATTTGATTATAGCTGCCATATAGACCGATCTCTTGATTTAAGGTTTTGGGACCATAAAAGAGGCATTTATTTTCCGATTTCGCCGAAATTTGGGACATTGCTTTGTGTTAGGCTCTTCGACATTTTTATGCAACTTGGCCCAAAACGGTCCAAATTTGGATATAGCTGCCATGTAGACCGATATCTCGATTTAAAGTCTTGGCCCCATTAAAGGCGCATTTATAATCCGATTTCACTGAAATTTGACTCAGTAACTTATGTTAGGCTTTTCGACATCCGTGTCGTATATATTTAGTTCTGATCGGTCTATTTTTAGATACAGCTAGTGTACTTATTAGTATATGGTTCAAATCGGAACTTATTTTGATTTAACTGATTTGGGACATAAGGTGTTAAATTTTCACCGAATTTCGATGAAAGATGGTTTACAGATATACCCGAGGTGGTGGGTATCCAAAGTTCGGCCCGGCCGAACTTAACGCCTTTTTACTTGTTTTCTCTTTAAATGGGGGGTATACTAATTTCGTCATTCTGTTTATAACTACTCGAAATATATATATACCCATAAAGTATATATATTCTTGATCGTCACGAAATTTTATGTCGTTCTAGCCATGCCCATCCGTCTGTCCGTCCGTCTGTCCGTCCGTCTGTCCGTCCGTCCGTCTGTCCGTCCGTCCGTCTGTCCGTCGAAAGCACGATAACTTCCGAAGGAGTAAAGCTAGCCGCTTGAAATTTTGCACAAATGCTTCTTATTGGTGTAGGTCGGTTGGTATTGTAAATGGGCCATATCGGTCCATGTTTTGATATAGCTGCCATATAAACCGATCTTGGGTCTTGACTTCTTGAGCCACTAGAGTGCGCAATTCTTATCCGATTAGAATTAAATTTTGCATGTAGTATTTTGTTATGATTCCCAACAACTGTGCCAAGTATGGTTCAAATCAGTTCATAACCTGATATTGCTGTCATATAAACAGATCTGGGGACTTGATTTCTTGAGCATCTAGAGGGCGCAATTCCTTTCCGATTTGGATGAAATTTTGCATGACGTATTTTATTCTCACTTTCAACAGCTATGTCAAATAAGGTTCAAATCGGTTCATTACCTGATATAGCTGCCATATAAACCGATCTGGGATCTTGACTTCTTGAGCCTCTAGAGGTCGCAATTATTATCCGATTTGCCTGAAATTTTGTACGACGGATCCTCTCATGGCCATCAACATACGTCTTTATTATGGTCTGAATCGGTCTATAGCCCGATACAGCTCTCATATACATCGATCTCTCTATTTTACTTCTTGAGCCCCCAAAGGGCGCAATTCTTATTCGAATTGGCTAACATTTTACACAGGTCTCCAACATATAATTTAATTGTGGTCCAATCCGGACCATATCTTGATATCGCTCTAATAGCAGAGCAAATTTTTTCTTATATCTTTTTTATACCCTCCACCATAAGATGGGGGTATACTAATTTCGTCATTCTGTTTGTAACTACTCGAAATATTCGTCTGAGACATAAAGTATATCGTCGCGACATTTTATGTCGATCTAGCCATGTCTGTCCGTCTGTCAGTCGAAAGCACGCTTACTTCCGAAGGAGTAAAGCTAGCCGCTTGAAATTTTGCACAAATGCTTCTTATTAGTGTAGGTCGGTATTGTAAGTGGGCCATATCGGTCCATGTTTTGATATAGCTGCCATATAAACCGATCTTGGGTCTTGACTTCTTGAGCCTCTAGAGTGCGCAATTCTTATCCGATTGGAATGAAATTTTGCACGACGTGTTTTGTTATTATATCCAACAACTGTGCTGAAGTATGGTTCAAATCGGTCTATAACCTGATATAACTGCCATATAAACCGATCTTGGGTCTTGACTTCTTGAGCCTCTAGCGTGCGCAATTCTTATCCGATTGGAATGAAATTTTGCACGACGTGTTTTGTTACGATATCCAACAACTGTGGCAAATATGGTTCAAATCGGTTCATAACCTGATATAGCTGTCATATAAACAGATCTGGGGACTTGACTTCTTCAGTCTCTAGAGGGCGCAATTCCTATCCGATTTGGCTGAAATTTCGCAAGACGTTTTTTATTGTTACTTTCAACAACTATGTCAAATAAAGTAGAAGTCGGTTCATAACTCGATATAGCTTCCATATAAACCGATCTGGGATCTTGACTTCTTGAGCCTCTAGAGGTCGCAATTATTATCCGATTTGCCTGAAATTTTGTACGACGGATTCTTTCATGACCATCAACATACGTGTTTATTATAGTCTGAATCGGTATATAGCTCGATACAGCTCCGATCTCTCTATTTTACTTTTTGAGCTCACAAAGAGCGCAATTCTTATTCGAATTGGCTGACATTTTCCACAGGTCTCCAACATATAATTTAATTGTGGTCCAAACCGGACCATATCTTGATATCGCTCTAATAGCAGAGCAAATCTTTTCTTATATCCTGTTTTGCCTAAGAAGAGATGCCGGGAAAAGAACTCGACAAATGCGATCCATGGTGGAGGGTATATAAGATTCGGCCCGGCCGAACATAGCACGCTTTTACTTGTTTTGCCTAAGAAGAGATGCAGGGAAAAGAACTCGACAAATGCGATCCATGGCGGAGGGTATATAAGATTCGACCTGGCCGAACTTAGCACGCTTTTACTTGTTTTCAATAATTACGTTATTGATAACAATATCAAACGACTTTCTATTAACAATGTAAAACTTATACTAAAGCTATCTCTACCCAATATTATTTTTCAATTTTCTGTGAAATGTTCATCATAACTCGTAATTTCGTTTTTTTTTTCATTTTTCCATTTTTCCATATTTTTTTTATTTTTTCATTTTTTTTATCATTCCAATGGTATAATCAGATTTGCATTTGGTAAAAAAGTAGTGCCACAATTCCAAATATGCCGACGTATCTTGGCTGAAATCTTAAAAAAAGTTTTGTAACTCCAATATCTCGTAAAAAGTTATAGATATGCTATCTTTTGCAAAAAGAATCATAACAATCAGTTTATAAATGCCTATTTGGCAGCACTTCAACATTTTAAATGCTAGAGGTGACCTACATTAACGCCCCATGTCAGGCTCTGGACCTACTAGGGTCTCCAAATTTTGCATAATTATTGGAAATTATCTCCACAGTCACTATATCAAGTTTCGTGTTATCCGTTCAAAAGTTATAGAATTATTCTCAGGATTTGTTGACTGTGGGACATGTCCTCGAAGCATTTCTTGAACCATGTCTTTTTTTAATTTTTTGCATTTTAAAATATTGGGGCAACCACGGGCAGCCAAACTTTTTTGATTTATGTTAGGGGCAATCAAAGAGCGTATTTTGAAAATATGGCGAGGGTTTTTTCATCAAAGTTGAAAAATTATGGAAAATTAAGTACTTTTTAAATAGTGATTTACATGGAGAAGCGTAAAAGGATTATTGTCATTTTTATACCCTACGCCACCATTGGGTACAGGGTATTAAAACTTTGTGCATTTGTTTGCAACGCTAGGAAGGAGACGAGATAGTCCCATTGATAAGTATACCGATCGGCTTAGAATCACTTCCTGATTCGATTTGATGTCCGTCTGTCTGCCTGTCCATGTTATCCTGTAATCAAGGTACAAGTCGCATTTGTTGACCGACTGTCACAAAATGTTGTACAAGTCACTTTTTGGTTCAAGGACGAACGCTTTTGATTTTGAAAAAAATTAGTCCAGATTTAGATATAGCTCCCATACATATCTTTCATCCGATATGGCCTTTTAAGATTGTAGAAGCCACAATTTTGATCCGATCTTTACGAAATTTTGTGTGCTATGTTTTTCTGACATTTTAAAACGTGTGCAGAATTTCATAAAAACCGCATTTGTTGATCGACTGTCACAAAATGTTGTACAAGTTACTTTTTGGTTCAAGGACGAACGCTTTTGATTTTGAAAAAAATTGGTCCAGATTTAGATATAGCTCCCATATATATCTTCCATCCGATAAGGACTTTTAAGGCTATAGAAACCACAATTTTGGTCCGATATTATAAAATTTTTCACAATATGTTTGCTTTGATGTCCCAAAAGGTGTTCGGAATTTTATAAAAATCATTTCAAATATATATATATATATATTTATATATATATATATATATATATATATATATATATATATATATATATATATATATATATATATATATATATATATATATATATATATATATGTAAATATATATATATAAAGCTATATCTACATCTGAACCGAACTCGAATGGACACGTCTGATTCGAGATTAAACACTTACATCGGAAAAAATTCCTTAAAATTATATTTTTGGTATACCCTCCACCATAGGATGGGGTCATACTAATTTCGTCATACTGTTTGTAACTCCTGAAAATATTCGTCTTAGACCCCAAAAAGTATATATATTCTTGATCGTCATGACGTTTTAAGTCGAACCTAGCCATGTCCGTCTGTCCGTCCGTCCGTCTGTCGAAAGCACGCAAACTTTCGAAGCAGTAAAGCTATTCGATTTAAATTTTGCACAAATACTTCTTATTAGGTTGGGTAGATCGGTAGGGATTGTATTGTAAATGGGCCATAACGGTCCATGTTTCGATGTAGCTGCCATATAAACCGATCAAGGATGTTGACTTCTTGAGCAACTAGAAGACGCAATTCGTATCCGATTTGGCTGAAATTTTGCACAAGGTGTTTTGTTATGATTTCCAACAACTGTGTTAATTATGGCTCTAATCAGTCCATAACCTGATATAGCTGCCATATAAACTGATCTGGCTTCTTGACTTCTTGAGCCTCCAGAGGGCGCAATTCTTATCCGATTTGCCCGAACTTTTGCACGACGTGTTTCGTTATGACTTTCAACAACTGTGGCAAGTATGGATCAAATCGGTTCATAACCTGATATAGCTGCCATATAAACGAATCTGGGGGCTTGACTTCTTGAGCTTTTAAAGGTCGCAATTATTATCCGATTTGACTAAAATTTTGTACAAAGGCTTCTGACCTCCAACATTCGTGTTAGATATGGTCTGAATCGGCCTTTAGCCTGATACAGCTACCCTATAAGCCGATCTCCCTATTTCACTTCTTGAGCCCCTAAAAGGCCCAATTCTTATTCGATTTGACTGAAATTTTACACATATACTTCTACTGTGGTCTCCAACCATCAATTCAATTAGCAAAGCAATTCTTTTCTTCTATCCTTTGTTTATCTAAAAAGAGATACCGGGAAGGTACTCGACAAATGCGATCCATGGTGGAGGGTATATAAGATTCGGGCTGGCCGAAATTAGCACGCTTAAAGTTGTTTTTTTGTTTTATTTGACTTTTTGAGCCCCTGAAAGCCGCAATTTTTGTCCGATGTGGCTGAACTTTTGCATGTAGTGTTTTGTTACGACTTCCACCGACTGTGCTAAGTTCGTTCCAAATCTGTCTATAACCTCATGAAGCTCCCATATAAACCGATCTCCCGATTTGACTTCTTGAGTCATTATAAGCCACAATTTTTTCCCCATTTGGATGAAATTTTCCATGTGGTGTTCTGTTATGACTTCCAACAACTGTGCCAAAAGCGATCCAAATCAGTCTATCACCTGATATAGCTCTCAAGTAAACCGGTCTCTCTATTATCCTTTTTCGGTTCCTAGAAGCTTTAATTTTTGCTGGTTTGACAGAAGTTTGGTATGTAAAATGAAATTATACCCTTCAACTAAATTTATTTTGTATAAATTTTTAGCATTATTTTGTATAAATTTTTAGCGCAAAGCTAGCCGCTTGAAATTTTTCTCAGATACTTAATATTGATGTAGGTCGTTAAGGATTGCAACTGGGCCATATCAGTTCAGATTTAGATATAGCTCCCATCAGGGACGTTGCCAGGATTTTATTTTGGTAAAGATACCTCAAATTTTTTATTGTTTTAAATTGTGGTCGCTATTTGGTGCAGGAACTGACTCATTGGTCATAAAGTATTTAAATTTTGAGCTTCTAGATATAAATTTTGTACTGACTGGCAACACACTATTTATAGGCCGATGAAGGCCTTCAAAATTTGGTTGTCTTTGCGAATATCGTATTTTTATTTGAGCTCATTATTTCCCTTCAACTATTGGGTTGCCCAAAAAGTAATTCCGGATTTTTTAAAAGAAAGTAAATGCAGTAAGAATGAACTTTAATCAAATATACTTTTTTACACCTTTTTCTAAAGCAAGCTAAAAGTAACAGCTGATAACTGACAGAAGAAAGAATGCATTTACAGAGTCACAAGCTGTGAAAAAATTTGTCAACGCCGACTATATGAAAAATCCGCAATTACTTTTTGGGCAACCCAATAGTTTTGTAATTTCAACAGGTTATTTGTGTCGGTCTGTTGGTTTTATATGACCTTTATTTACATAAAATTGTACGCGAACAAGTTGAAAACATTAAGCAACTATAAATGTTTAATATTTCAAAAAATAAATGTTGACCAATTTTTACGAAGAACCACCTACATTCTACTTAAATGATGTAGCTAATTTCATCTTCTAACTATTTTAAAATCGAGAGAAAATCCGTTTTTGATGGAAAAGATATCCGGTAAAAATTTCATCCAACGATTGTCGTATATGGCTATAACTTGCACTATGGCTTTACAAGTCCTAAAGTTTTCCTTATTTATTGGAGATAAAATAAGAAAAGTTGGTAGAACTAACAAGTAAGAGCGTGCTAAGTTCGGCCGGGCCGAATCTTATATACCCTCCACCATTGATCGCATTTGTCGAGTTCTATGTGCGGTATCTCTTTTTAGACAAACATAAAATATTGAATAAGAACTGTTATCCTATTGGAGCTATATCAAGATATAGTCCGATTCGGACCATAATTGAATGCTGATTGACATTGTAGAAGTTATGTGTAATATTTCAGTTCATTCGGATAAGAATTGCGTCTTGTAAGGGCTCAAGAAGCAAAATCGGGAGATATGTTTTTATGGGAGGTTTATCAAGCTAATGATTGATTCAGACCATAATATACACATATGTTGAAGGTCATGAGAGATGCCGTTGTACAAAATTTCAGCCGAATCGGATGAGAATTGCGCCCTCTAGAGGTTCGAGAAGTCAAGATCCCAGATCCGTTTATATGGCAGCTATATAGGGTTCTATATCGATTTACGCCATACTTAGCACAGTTATTGGAAGTCATAACAAAACACCTCATGCAAAATCTCAGCCAAATCGGATGAGAATTGCGCCATCACTTGGCTCAAGAAGTCAAGATCCAAGATCGGTTTATATGGCAGCTATACCAGATTATGAACCGATTTGAATCATACTTAGCACAATTGTTGAATAATATAATAAAATACGTCGTGCAAAATTTCATTCCAATCTGATAAGATTTGCGCCTTCTAGAGGTTCAAGAAGTCAAGACCCAAGATCGGTTTATATGACAGCTATACCATATTATGAACCGATTTGAATCATACTTAACACAGTTGTTGAAAGTAATACCAAAACACTACGTGCAAAATTTTAGTTAAATCGGACGATAATTGCGCCCTCTTGAGGCTCAAGAAGTCAAGACCCAAGATCGGTTTATATGACAGCTGTACCAGATTATGAACCGATTTGAATCATACTTAGCACAGTTGTTGAAAGTAATACCAAAACACTACGTGCAAAATTTTAGTTAAATCGGACGATAATTGCGCCCTCTAGAGGCTCAAGAAATCAAGACCCAAGATCGGTTTATACGGCAGCTATATCAGGTTATAAACCGATTTGAACCATACTTGGAACAATTGTTGGATATCATACCAAAACACGTCGTGCAAAATTTCATTCCAATCTGATTAGAATTGGGCACTCTAGAGGCTCAAGAAGTCAAGACCCAAGATCGGTTTATATGGCAGCTATATCAGGTTATGGACCGATTTGAACCATACTTGGCACAATTGTTGTATATCATAACAAAATACGTCGTGCAAAATTTCATTCCAATCGGATAAGATTGGAACCTTTTAGAGGTTCGAGAAGTCAAGACCCAAGATCGGTTTATATGGCAGCTATATCAAAACATGGACCGATATGGCCCATTTACAATACCAACCGACCTACACTAATAATAATAATAATTTGTGCAAAATTTCAAGCGGCTAGCTTTACTCCTTCGGAAGTTAGCGTGCTTTCGACAGACAGACGGACGGACGGACATGGCTAGATCGACATAAAATTTCGCGACGATCAAGAATATATATACTTTATGGGGTCTCAGACGAATATTTGGAGTAGTTACAAACAGAATGACGAAATTAGTATACCCCCCATCCTATGGTGGAGGGTATAAAAATCAGAAACAGGAAAAGATTTCTACATTATTGCAGTTAGATATAAGCTTTTTCTTTCTTTGCACACTAATTGATGTCAAATGATCCAGCGGCAAATGTAAGTTTATATAAAACTTGCTCTCATGACTGGTGTTATTTTAACACATTTCCGCACTAAAGGTGGGTATTAAATTCCTGTTTCATTGTGAAAATTAATATTTTCTACGATTACTTTTTGTAGATAATAGATTTTGAAGCAAAAAGACTTTCTAAGTTCATTCATTAGGGCATTCCTACTATTTATGATACAATTTTAATAAAAGTTTTAGATATCAGTGATATGTTTGTATTTAGTTTTTCAAAAAAGTAGTCGTGAAGAACATGGGTATTTCACTGTGAAACACCAACTTAATACCCACCTTTTTGTAAACATGTAATTTAACTCGTATTTTATTAAAGGTTTTCGTGCATAATATATAAGGAAATCATTATTCGCAAAATCTTTTCATTGTAAAAAAATTTTCTTGGAAAAAGTCAAAAATTTTAAAAGTAAATTTTAATTACGGTTAAAGCCAACAGAACTAACAAATTTTTGAAAGAATTTTCGTTCCCTAATGATTATGAGCTCCGTATCAGTAGCCTTAAATACTGTATTGTGAATTATAAAATTCCAATAAAAAAGACGAAATAGGTTTTTTGAAATAACTAATTTAAAATGTAAATTAATCTGGATGATCATTTCGGGATTTTAAAAATGTTTTTCCGAGTCCTTAAAATTCTTCATTTCATTTCCGATGCAATTCATACAATTTATAATTAAATATTACTTACTATTCTTTCGAAAAATTGTTCAGACAAACCAGAAAAATATTTCGTTTTTAGACACTTGTTAATTAATATTTTTTTATACATAAAATTTCAAATAAAATAATACAACTCGATTTAAGAGAAAATTCATTTTTAATTGTTATGTATTACAAAAATTTTTTATAATTTTTTTTTTTTTTTTGGCAAAAAAAAATTAAGGTTTAAGTTTAAAGAAACTTTAAATAACATTTCGTTTAAAAACAACACAAAAATTGTATCTCTTGAACAAATTAGAAATTAGTAGAGCTGCCGTAGAAAAATTCCAGCTGGAGTAAGGAAAGAGGTATCGTAATGAAATTTGGACTTGTGTTAAGTGGACGACTGAAATCAGTTACAACAATTTTCCCGTCATATTTTGGAGCAAAATTGGCTTGTCGAAAGTCTGAAATTTTTTCAATCCCAAAAATCAAACGAAAAAAATTCTCAAAATTTTTAGGAGTGAAATTTCTGGTATCCGTTTTTATATCTTGTGGCATTTGATGATTTCCATATTTAACAAGTAAAAGCGTGCTAAGTTCGGCCGGGCCGAATCTTATATACCCTTCACCATGAATCGCATTTGTCGAGTTCTTTTCCCGGCATCTCTACTTAGGAAAAAAAGGATGTAAGAAAAGATTTGCTTTGCTATTAGAGCGATATCAGGATATGGTCCGGTTTGGACCAGAATTAAATTATATGTTGGAGACCTGTGTAATATGTAAGCCAATTCGAATAAGATTTGCGGCCTTTGGGGTCTCAAGAAGTAAAATAGAGAGATCGATTTATATGGAAGCTGTATCGGACTATAGACCGATGTAGATCATAATAAACACATATGTTGATGGTCATGAGAGGATCCGTCGTACAAAATTTCAGGCGACCTCAAGAGTCTCAAGAAGTCTAGATCCCAGATTGGTTTATATGGCAGCTATACCAGATTCTGAACCGATTTGAACCATATTTGACCACACAGACACAGAATAAAATACGTCATGAAAAATTTCAGTCAAGTCGTGCAAAAATTCATTGAAATCAGATAAGAACTGCACCCTCTAGAGGCTCAAGAAGTCAAGACCCAAGATCGGTTTATATGGCAGCTGTAACAAAACATGGATCGATATGGCCCATTTACAATACCAACCGACCTACACTAATAAGAAGTATTTTTGCAAAATTTCAAGCTGCTAGCTTTAGTCCTTCGGAAGTGCTTTCGACAGACAGACTGATGGACTGACGGACGGACAGACGGACGGACATGGCTAGATCGACATAAAATTTTACGACGATCAAGAATATATATACTTTATGGGGTCTCAAACGAATATTTCGAGTAGTTACAAACAGAATGACGAAATTAGTATACCCCCCATCGTATGGTGGAGGGTATAAAAAATAGATTCATGTCAATAATCATACTTTTTTAGGTGCGAGTTTATGGCAAAATCATTAAATCCAGCTGTTTTCGCTAAATGGTCATAAAGTATTAAGAAAAAGATTTTTTTGTTGAAGGGACTTAGGAAATAA